>NC_056733.1:255919812-256034812 GCF_019279795.1 Protopterus annectens
GCCCTGAAATGGTCAGAATCAATGGATGTTGTACTTGCATGAACTTATAGAGGTCCTCTGTCATGCATCCTGTCTGTTTGCATTCCAAAAGGGTCCTATCTATACTCTCTTTCATGCTGTGCACACAATCAGTAGATACTATTTCATATGCATCTGTGCTCAGCATATTAATCATTGTTGAATGATAATAGTAGGTGTCTAATACTACAATCGGGCCCCCTTTATCAGCGGGCCTGATAGTTATCTCGCTGTTGTTTCTAAGACTTTGTAGCGCTTCAGTTTGAGACTTAGTTAGATAACTATCTAACTCATTGGGGCACAAATTACTACAGTTATATAGATCTTTCTCTACAGCTTTAATAAATATATCAACATTGCTGTTCATTGGTGGCATAAACGTACTCTTTTTTCTAGTAAGCAAATTAACATTAGTAGAAAAATTGATATTGTCCTTGCTATCATGAAAAATGGAAGCTGAAATGGATCTGTAGGTTAGCGGCTCACAGGGAGAAAGGCTTGAATGAGGTACTATCTATCAAACCATATTTAAAAGGCAGATCCATTAGATAGATGATAAGTTTATCTTTATACTATTACATCCATAGCTGTATTGTGTCTTCTTATCATCATTTTTATACATGTATGTATTTTTATTTTTATTTTTATTTTTATTTATATAACCCTTGGATTTAGGTTTATATTAATATATATATTGTTAGTTTATTATCCGTTTTTTTAGTTTATGTATTTTTTAGATTAGTTTCTCACCTACATGCACTACCAAGCACCTTGTGCCAGTGATGTTTTAATTATCAATAGTTCTATAGTGTTTACTAAGGCTTGACACGCTTGCTGTGAACAATTATGTGTACTGAGTTCACAGCTATTAATGAGCAGCGTTTTGTCAGCCTTTTATGTAGATTTTTGATGTTGCTAGAATGTAATTTGCACAACTGGTATCTTAAGTAAAATGTTGGTGCAGATGTATTTTTATGTGAGCGGATCAATTCAATGGTCCTGTTTAAATCAATGCTCATAGATATGAGCGTTTAGCATTTCATCAGTTTGTTTTTATATTTCTGTAAAATCGCAACTTGAATTTGATGTTTGGTTGTGCGATCCGTTGTAATTAGCACATACAGTGCTATGTGTACATCCAGTAGTTGGTAATAATAGGATACCGCTTTAAAGGTTAGCGCCGTTTCTTTGAATGTATTTACGAAAAAGTCACATGGGTAGGTGGCTGTTTTTGTATTGGATTGGGGTTTGACTTGAAATGGTTTTAAATGAAGTTTTGTAAGGTTCAAGTTTGTCTGATGAAGCGGGTGTAATGCTCGCGAAAGCGCTCACACTATTAAAAAATTTTTAAACTTTTCAGCCTTGCACCGAATGGTTTGTGTCTGTTCCAAGTTGTTGTATTACTGTGGATCCAGTTTGGCTTTGTTTGGTTAACGGAACTCTACAGAGGATGCCTTGCACCGAATGGTTTGTGTTTGTTCCAAGTTGGCATATTACTGTGGATCCAGTTTGGCTTTGTTTGGTTAACGGAGCTCTACAGAGGACGGTCAGCGGTTATTGCTCTGTTACTTTTTTCGTAGTTCTTCGGCTCTGCTCCTGGGGTGAATATATTTGTACTTTTTTTTCTTGTTTACGCCAGGGTGGTTTACATATATATATATATATATATATATATATATATATATATATATATATATATATATATATGTCTACTTTTACTTTATTGAAAGGTCGTTCTTTCAAAAATGAAAAGCACAACCCCATTTATGCGAAAGTACACTTAAACGAAAGTGCACTTTCACGAATACCAGATCACCGTCCTGGTAATATAAACAAAAAAAAAACACTACAAAGGTAGTTTTGCAGGGGGCCCCACAGCCCTGCTATTTTGTATATACTAACTCAGAGATTGGACTACAGTGGGGAAACAGGTATATTCCCTTATTCCCACTGAAGCGTGCTTCTATGCTGCAGTGTGTTTTTTTGTTTTGTTTTGTATTACCGGTTCAGTTTCATTTAAGTGCTCTTTCACGTAAATGGGGTCATACTTTTCTTTTTTTTTATATATGCATGTATCTATATATATATATATATATATATATATATATATATATATATATATATACACACACACACACACACACACACACACACACACACACACACACACACACACACATATATATATCCAGTTATCTAGACTTACCTTGCAAAGGTACTGCTCTGCTTATCATGTAGTAGAAGTCTGCTCCAGAATATGTTAGGATATTAAATCTATCATGCCAATAAGGTTTAGATCCTTTAACTGAGTATTTGTTGAACCATAAGTTCCGCAAAGGAATAGATGTAAATAGGGTTAGATCTTTCGTGGCTTGAAAGGCTAGATACAGATCACCACGGACGTGTCTATAAGAGGCTGAGTACTGAAAAAGGGCTGACATTCTTTCCTGATTTTTTCAGTTATGAATCTCTAAGGTAATACAAGTTGTGTGATATGTTTAGACAAATACATGTCAAAAGGCACATTATATTCAATAATGGGTCTGATAAGATGCAAGTAAAGGGTAATTAAGACTACTCTGGATCTATTGGGGATGCCTTCGAAAATGAAATGAGCCAAATAAAAGGAGTTCTGAGCACTACTGTGGAAACATGATGGTCAAATAATAAGGAAATATTAACAAGACAGCTTAAATCCCTTACAACAGTGTCTGGTAAGAGGAGAGCATCACCTGAATGCCAAGTGAAACTGTTTATCAAAATGAATTTGTTTATTTTATTTATTTATTAATTTTTTTTTTTTTAATCTTTAATTTGAGACCATTGTCCCTGTACCATTTAACATTTTATAACTCATATTGGGGCAACTGTGAATCAGTTGAAGATCGAATAACACCCAGTTGCAAAATTTGTTAATCATAGGCCAGGAGTATTGTCTTGAAGGTCTGATAGACTGCTGCCTAATAAAAAAGGGAGCACTAGTCAATAGTTAAGTTACCTTGTTTTACCAAGACCATCCTGCAGTCTACTAGATATTAGATTTCCAAAATCTTTCCCACTTCACTTTACAGTGTAAATGGATTTACAATTATTTTTAGCTTTTGTAATATTTACCTTTTCCATTACAAACTGATAATTTTTTCCCAATCACAAGGTAGAATTCCTTCTTTCAGACTCGATTTATCCAAACTGACTAAAATTAAACTGCATTCTTCCACGTGAGTGTTTTTAACAGTCCACTCCACTCAGTCCCTTCTTCCCTGTCTTCTTTTCTCTAACTGCTTTACCCACATGAATGCCATTGCATTCCATAAGTCCACAGTCCTGCATTTCAAATGGAACTTTTAAGGACTGAAGGAGTAAGCCAATCCCCACAATCTTCCTCCTGTTTCCCAAACTCCCAAATGTTTGTGTCACCTTCCATAACTTGTCCACCCTTATGTCTCCATTTTGCTTTTAACTCTTTAGTGAAAACTGACACTGCTCATCTAATCTCTGATCATACATTTTACCCCCACATCTCACAAACCTTTCTGATGGCTTTCCTTTAGATGCTGCCAACAGAATGACATGTTCCTCCTTGTTCTGCAGACCTGCATGCAGTTTTACAGGGTATCCTTACTAGGATGTAGAAGAGCAAAATGAGTATTTTTTGCTGTCATTGTCTATCTTCATGAGGATACACAATAACAAAGTATGTACTGCTGCCACATCACTCTAATTCATACTCTGCTCATCAAACTCTAATGCAGGTGTCACCCGCATTCCTATCCTGCTATGTCATCATCACTTCCGCTCCCCCCAGCTGACATTTCTCCTCAGCTTTTTAAGGCCCAAGTGCAGTACTGTACAGTTGTCTACAGTAACCTTCAGCCCATTCCTATCCTGCTATGTTGTTATCACTTCCACTCCCTACAGCTGACATTTCTCCCCAGCTTGTTATGGCCCAGGTGCAGTACTGTACAGTTGTCTACAGTAACCCTCAGCCCATTCCTATCCTGCTATGTTGTCATCATTTCCGCTCCCCCCAGCTGACATTTCTCCCCAGCTTGATAAGGCCCAGGTGCAGTGCTGTACAGTTGTCTACAGTAACCCTCAGCCCATTCCTATCCTGCTATGTCGTCATCACTTCCGCTCCCCAGCTGACATTTCTCCCCTGCTTGTTATGGCCAAGGTGCAGTACTGTACAGTTGTCTACAGTAACCCACAGCCCATTCCTATCCTACTATGTTGCCATCACTTCCGCTCACCCCAGCTGACATTTCTCCCAGCTTGTTATGGCCCAGGTGCAGTACTGTACAGTTGTCTACAGTAACCCGCAGCCCATTCCTATCCTGCTATGTTGTCATCACTTCTGCTCCTCCCAGTTGACATTTCTCCCCAGCTTGTTATGGCCCAGATGAAGTACAGTACAGTTGTCTACAGTAACCCTCAGCCCATTCTTATCCTGCTATGTTGTCATCACTTCCGCTCCCCCCAGCTGACATTTCTCCCCAGCTTGTTATGGCCAGGTGCAGTACTGTACAGTTGTCTACAGTAACACTCACCCCATTCCTATCCTGCTATGTTGTCATCACTTCCTCTCCCCCAGCTGACATTTCTCCCCAGCTTGTTAAGGCCCAGGTGCAGTACTGAACAGTTGTCTACAGTAACCCTCAGCCCATTCCTATCCTGCTATGTTGTCATCACTTCCTCTCCCCCAGCTGACATTTCCCCCCAGCTTGTTATGGCCCAGGGGCAGTACTGTACAGTTGTCTACAGTAACCCTCAGCCCATTCCTATCCTACTATGCTGTCATCACTTCCGCTCCCCCCAGCTGACATTTCTCCCCAGCTTGTTATGGCCCAGGTGCAGTACTGTACAGTTGTCTACAGTAACACTCAGCCCATTCCTATCCTGCTATGTTGTCATCACTTCCTCTCCCCCAGCTGACATTTCTCCCCAGCTTGTTATGGCCCAGGTGCAGTACTGTACAGTTGTCTACAGTAACCCTCAGCCCATTCCTATCCTGCTATGTCGTCATCACTTCCTCTCCCCCAGCTGACATTTCTCCCCAGCTTGTTATGGCCCAGGTGCAGTACTGTACAGTTGTCTACAGTAACCCTCAGCCCATTCCTATCCTGTTATTTCGTCATCACTTCCGCTCTCCCCAGCTGACATTTCTCCCCAGCTTGTTATGGCCCAGGTGCAGTACTGTACAGTTGTCTACAGTAACCCTCAGCCCATTCCTATCCTGCTATGTCGTCATCACTTCCTTTCCCCCAGCTGACATTTCTCCCCAGCTTGTTATGGCCCAGGTGCAGTACTGTACAGTTGTCTACAGTAACCCTCAGCCCATTCCTACCCTGCTATGTTGTCATCACTTCCACCCCCCCAGCTGACATTTCTCACCAGCTTGTTATGGCCCAGGTGCAGTAATGTACAGTTGTCTACAGTAACCGTCAGCCCATTCCTATCCTGCTATGTTGTCATCACTTCTGCTCCCCCCAGCTGACATTTCTCCCCAGCTTGTTATGGCCCAGGTGCAGTACTGCACAGTTGTCTACAGTAACCCTCAGCCCATTCCTATCCTGCTGTGTCATCATCACTTCCTCTCCCCCAGCTGACATTTCTCCCCAGCTTAATATGGCCCAGGTGCAGTATTGTATAGCTGTGTACAGTAACCCTCAGCCCATTCCTATCCTCTTCTGTCATCATCACTTCCGCTCCCCCCAGCTGACATTTCTCCCCTGCTTGTTATGGCCCAGGTGCAGTACTGTACAGTTGTCTACAGTAACCCTCAGCCCATTCCTATCCTGCTATGTCATCATCCCTTCCACCCCCCCAGCTGACATTTCTCACAAGCATGTTATGGCCCAGGTGCAGTACTGTACAGTTGTCTACAGTAACCCTCAGCCCATTCCTATCCTGCTATGTCGTCATCACTTCCACTCCCCCCAGCTGACATTTCTCCCCTGCTTGTTATGGCCCAGGTGCAGTACTGTACAGTTGTCTACAGTAAACTTCATCCCATTCCTATCCTGCTATGTTGTCATCACTTCCTCTCCCCCAAGCTGATATTTCTCCCCTGCTTGCTATGGCCCAGGTGCAGTACTGTACAGTTGACTAGAGTAACCCTCAGACCATTCCTATCCTGCTATGTCGTCATCACTTCCGCGCCCCCCAGCTGACATTTCTCCCCTGCTTGTTATGGCCCAGGTGCAGTGCTGTACAGTTGTCTACAGTAACCCTCAGCCCATTCCTATCCTGCTATGTTGTCATCACATCCTGCTCCCCCCAGCTGACATTTCTCCCCAGCTTGTTAAGGCCCAGGTGCAGCATTGTACAGTTGTCTACAGTAACCCTCAGCCCATTCCTATCCTGCTATGTCGTCATCACTTCCGCTCCCCCTAGCTGACATTTCTCCCCAGCTTGTTATGGCCCAGGTGCAGCACTGTACAGTTGTCTACAGTAACCCTCAGCCCATTCCTATCCTGCTATGTCATCATTACTTCCTCTCTCCCCAGCTGAAATTTCTCCCCTGCTTGTTATGGCCCAGGTGCAGTACTGTTCAGTTGTCTACAGTAACCCTCAGCCCATTCCTATCCTGCTATGTTGTCATCACTTCTGCTCCCCCCAGCTGACATTTCTCCCCAGCTTGTTAAGGCCCAGGTGCAGTACTGTACAGTTGTCTACAGTAACCCTCAGCCCATTCCTATCCTGCTATGTTGTCATCACTTCCACTCCCCAGCTGACATTTCTCCCCTGCTTGTTATGGCCCAGGTGCAGTACTGTACAGTTGTCTACAGTAACCCTCAGCCCAATCCTATCCTGCTATGTCATCACTTCCGCTCCCCCCAGCTGACATTTCTCCCCAGCTTGTTATGGCCCAGGTGCAGTACTGTACAGTTGTCTACAGTAACCCTCAGCCCATTCCTATCCTGCTATGTCATCATCCCTTCCACTCACCCCAGCTGACATTTCTCACCAGCATGTTTTGGCCCAGGTGCAGTACTGTACAGTTGTCTACAGTAACCCTCAGCCCATTCCTATCCTGCTATGTTGTCATCACTTCCTCTCCCCCCAGCTGATATTTCTCCCCTGTTTGCTATGGCCCAGGTGCAGTACTGTACAGATGTCCACAGTAACCCTCAGCCCATTCCTATCCTGCTATGCCGTCATCACTTCCGCTCCCCCCAGCTGACATTTCTACCCTGCTTGTTATGGCCCAGGTGCAGTGCTGTACAGTTGTCTACAGTAACCTTAAGCCAATTCCTATCCTGCTATGTCATCATCACTTCCGCTCCTCCCAGCTGACATTTCTCACCAGCTTGTTATGGCCAAGGTGCAGTACTGTACAGTTGTCTACAGTAACCCTCAGCCCATTCCTATCCTGCTATGTCGTCATCACTTCCACTCCCCCCAGCTGACATTTCTCCCCTGCTTGTTATGGCCCAGGTACAGTACTGTACAGTTGTCTACAGTAAACTTCATCCCATTCCTATCCTGCTATGTTGTCATCACTTCCTCTCCCCCAAGCTGATATTTCTCCCCTGCTTGTTATGGCCCAGGTGCAGTACTGTACAGTTGTCTACAGTAACCCTCAGCCCATTCCTATCCTGCTATGTTGTCATCACTTCTGCTCCCCAGCTGACATTTCTCCCCTGCTTGTTATGGCCCAGGTGCAGTACTGTACAGTTGTCTACAGTAACCCTCAGCCCATTCCTATCCTGCTATGTTGTCATCACTTCCACTCCCCAGCTGACATTTCTCCCCTGCTTGTTATGGCCCAGGTGCAGTACTGTACAGTTGTCTACAGTAACCCTCAGCCCATTCCTATCCTGCTATGTTGTCATCACTTCCGCTCCCCCAGCTGACATTTCTCCCCAGCTTGTTAAGGCCCAGGTGCAGTACTGTACAGTTGTCTACAGTAACCCTCAGCCCATTCCTATCCTGCTATGTTGTCATCACTTCCGCTCCCCCCAGCTGACATTTCTCCCCTGCTTGTTATGGCCCAGGTGCAGTACTGTACAGTTGTCTACAGTAACCCTCAGCCCATTCCTATCCTGCTATGTTGTCATCACTTCCGCTCCCCCCAGCTGACATTTCTCCCCAGCTTGTTATGGCCCAGGTGCAGTACTGTACAGTTGTCTACAGTAACCCTCAGCCCATTCCTATCCTGCTATGTCGTCATCACTTCCGCTCCTCCCAGCTGACATTTCTCCCCAGCTTGTTATGGCCCAGGTGCAGTACTGTACAGTTGTCTACAGTAACCCTCAGCCCATTCCTATCCTGCTATGTTGTCATCACTTCCGCTCCCCCAGCTGACATTTCTCCCCAGCTTGTTATGGCCCAGGTGCAGTACTGTACAGTTGTCTACAGTAACCCTCAGCCCATTCCTATCCTGCTATGTTGTCATCACTTCCTCTCCCCCAGCTGACATTTCTCCCCAGCTTGTTATGGCCCAGGTGCAGTACTGTACAGTTGTCTACAGTAACCCTCAGCCCATTCCTATCCTGCTGTGTCATCATCACTTCCTCTCCCCCAGCTGACATTTCTCCCCAGCTTGTTATGGCCCAGGTGCAGTACTGTACAGTTGTCTACAGTAACCCTCAGCCCATTCCTATCCTGCTATGTTGTCATCACTTCCGCTCCCCAGCTGACATTTCTCCCCTGCTTGTTATGGCCCAGGTGCAGTACTGTACAGTTGTCTACAGTAACCCTCAGCCCATTCCTATCCTGCTATGTCGTCATCACTTCCTTTCCCCCAGCTGACATTTCTCCCCAGCTTGTTATGGTTCAGGTGCAGTACTGTACAGTTGTCTACAGTAACACTCAGCCAATTCCAATCCTGCTATGTCGTCATCACTTTCGCTCCCCCCAGCTGACATTTCTCCCCAGCTTGTTATGTCCCAGGTGCAGTACTGTACAGTTGTCTACAGTAACCGTCAGCCCATTCCTATCCTGCTATGTTGTCATCACTTCTGCTCCCCCAGCTGACATTTCTCCCCAGCTTGTTATGGCCCAGGTGCAGTACTGCACAGTTGTCTACAGTAACCCTCAGCCCATTCCTATCCTGCTGTGTCATCATCACTTCCTCTCCCCCAGCTGACATTTCTCCCCAGCTTGTTATGGCCCAGGTGCAGTACTGTACAGTTGTCTACAGTAACCCTCAGCCCATTCCTATCCTGCTATGTTGTCATCACTTCCGCTCCCCAGCTGACATTTCTCCCCTGCTTGTTATGGCCCAGGTGCAGTACTGTACAGTTGTCTACAGTAACCCTCAGCCCATTCCTATCCTGCTATGTTGTCATCACTTCCACTCCCCCCAGCTGACATTTCTCACCAGCTTGTTAAGGCCCAGGTGCAGTACTGTACAGTTGTCTACAGTAACCCTCAGCCCATTCCTATCCTGCTATGTTGTCATCACTTCTGCTCCCCCAGCTGACATTTCTCCCCTGCTTGTTATGGCCCAGGTGCAGTACTGTACAGTTGTCTACAGTAACCCTCAGCCCATTCCTATCCTGCTATGTTGTCATCACTTCCGCTCCCCCCAGCTGACATTTCTCCCCAGCTTGTTAAGACCCAGGTGCAGTACAGTTCAGTTGTCTACAGTAACCCTCAGCACATTCCTATCCTGCTATTTCGTCATAACTTCCACTCCCCCTAGCTGACATTTCTCCCCTGCTTGTTATGGCCCAGGTGCAGCACTGTACATTTGTCTACAGTAACCCTCAGCCCATTCCTATCCTGCTATGTCATCATCACTTCCGCTCCCCCTAGCTGACATTTCTCCCCAGCTTGTTATGGCCCAGGTGCAGCACTGTACAGTTGTCTACAGTAACCCCCAGCCCATTCCTATCCTGCTATGTCATCATTACTTCCGCTCCCCCAGCTCACATTTCTCCCCTGCTTGTTATGGCTCAGGTGCAGTACTGTACATATGTCTACAGTAACCTTCAGCCCATTCCTATCCTGCTATGTTGTCATCACTTCCACTCCCCACGCTGACATTTCTCACCAGCTTGTTAAGGCCCAGGTGCAGTACTGTACAGTTGTCTACAGTAACCCTCAGCCCATTCCTATACTGCTATGTTTTCATCACGTCCGCTCCCCCCAGCTGACATTTCTCACCAGCTTGTTAAGGCCCAGGTGCAGTACTGTACAGTTGTTTACAGTAACACTCAGCCCATTCCTATCCTGCTATGTCGTCATCACTTCCGCTCCCCCCAGCTGACATTTCTCCACAGCTTGTTATGGGCCAGGAGCAGTACTGTACAGTTGTCTACAGTAAACCTCAGCTCATTCCTATCCTGCTATGTCGTCATCACTTCCGCTCCCCCAGCTGACATTTCTCCCCTGCTTGTTATGGCCCAGGTGCAGTACTGTACAGTTGTCTACAGTAACCCTCAGCCCATTCCTATCCTGCTATGTTGTCATCACTTCCACTCCCCCCAGCTGACATTTCTCACCAGCTTGTTAAGGCCCAGGTGCAGTACTGTACAGTTGTCTACAGTAACCCTCAGCCCATTCCTATCCTGCTATGTTGTCATCACTTCCACTCCCCCAGCTGACATTTCTCCCCATCTTGTTATGGCCCAGGTGCAGTACTGTACAGTTGTCTACAGTAACCCTCAGTCCATTCCTATCCTGCTATGTCGTCATCACTTCTGCTCCTCCAGCTGACATTTCTCCCCAGCTTGTTATGGCCCAGGTGCAGTACTGTACAGTTGTCTACAGTAACCCTTAGCCCATTCCTATCCTGCTATGTTGTCATCACTTCCGCTCCCCCCAGCTGACATTTCTCACCAGCTTGTTAAGGCCCAGGTGCAGTACTGTACAGTTGTCTACAGTAACCCTCAGCCCATTCCTATCCTGCTATGTTGTCATCACTTCCGCTCCCCCCAGCTGACATTTCTCACCAGCTTGTTATGGCCCAGGTGCAGTACTGTACAGTTGTCTACAGTAACCCTCAGCCCATTCCTATCCTGCTATGTCATCATCACTTCCTCCCCAGCTGACATTTCTCCCCTGCTTGTTATGGCCCAGGTGCAGTACTGTACAGTTGTCTACAGTAACCCTCAGCCCATTCCTATCCTGCTATGTTGTCATCACTTCCTCTCCCCCAAGCTGATATTTCTCCTCTGCTTGCTATGGCCCAGGTGCAGTACTGTACAGTTGACTACAGTAACCCTCAGACCATTCCTATCCTGCTATGTCATCATCAATTCCGCTCCCCCCAACTGACATTTCTCCCCAGCTTGTTATGACCAAGGTGCAGTATGTACACTTGTCTACACTAACCCTCAGCCCATTCCTATCCTGCTATGTCGTCATCACTTCCACACCCCTAGCTGACATTTCTCCCCAGCTTGTTATGGCCCAGGTGCAGCACTGTACAGTTGTCTACAGTAATCCTCAGCCCATTCCTATCCTGCTATGTCGTCATTACTTCCACTCCCCCCAGCTGACATTTCACCCCAGCTTGTTAAGGCCCAGGTGGAGTACTGTACAGTTGTCTACAGTAACCCTCAGCCCATTTCTATCCTGCTATGTTGTCATCACTTCCGCTCCCCCCAGCTGACATTTCTCTCCTGCTGTTGTGGCCCATGCGCAGTACTGCACAGTTGTCTACAGTAACCCTCAGCCCATTCCTATCCTGCTATGTTGTCATCACTTCCGCTACCCCCAGCTGACATTTCTCACCAGCTTGTTAAGGCCCAGGTGCAGTACTGTACAGTTGTCTACAGTAACCCTCAGCCCATTCCTATCCTGCTATGTTGTCATCACTTCCACTCCCCCTAGCTGACATTTCTCCCCAGCTTGTTATGACCCAGGTGCACTACTGTACAGTTGTCTACAGTAAACCTCAGCCCATTCCTATCCTGCTATGTCATTACTTCCTCTCTCCCCAGCTGAAATTTCTCCCCTGCTTGTTATGGCCCATGTGCAGTACTGTTCAGTTGTCTACAGTAACCCTCAGCCCATTCCTATCCTGCTATGTTGTCATTACTTCTGCTCCTCCAGCTGACATTTCTCCCCAGCTTGTTATGGCCCAGGTGCAGTACTGTACAGTTGTCTACAGTAACCCTCAGCCCATTCCTATCCTGCTATGTTGTCATCACTTCCGCTCCCCCAGCTGACATTTCTCACCAGCTTGTTATGGCCCAGGTGCAGTACTGTACAGTTGTCTACAGTAACCCTCAGCCCATTCCTATCCTGCTATTTTGTCATCACTTCCGCTCCCCCAGCTGACATTTCTCCCCTGCTTGTTATGGCCCAGGTGCAGTACTGTACAGTTGTCTACAGTAACCCTCAGCCCATTCCTATCCTGCTATGTTGTCATCACTTCCGCTCCCCCAGCTGACATTTCTCCCCTGCTTGTTATGGCCCAGGTGCAGTACTGTACAGTTGTCTACAGTAACCCTCAGCCCATTCCTATCCTGCTATGTCATCACTTCCGCTCCCCCCAGCTGACATTTCTCCCCTGCTTGTTATGGCCCAGGTGCAGTACTGTACAGTTGTCTACAGTAACCCTCAGCCCATTCCTATCCTGCTATGTTGTCATCACTTCCGCTCCCCCCAGCTGACATTTCTCACCAGCTTGTTAAGGCCCAGGTGCAGTACTGTACAGTTGTCTACAGTAACCCTCAGCCCATTCCTATCCTGCTATGTTGTCATCACTTCCACTCCCCCAGCTGACATTTCTCCCCAGCTTGTTAAGACCCAGGTGTAGTACAGAACAGTTGTCTACAGTAACCCTCAGCCCATTCCTATCCTGCTATGTCGTCATCACTTCCACTCCCCCCAGCTGACATTTCTCCCCTGCTTGTTATGGCCCAGGTGCAGTACTGTACAGTTGTCTACAGTAACCCTCAGCCCATTCCTATCCTGCTATGTCGTCATCACTTCCGCTCCCCCAGCTGACATTTCTCCCCTGCTTGTTATGGCCCAGGTGCAGTACTGTACAGTTGTCTACAGTAACCCTCAGCCCATTCCTATCCTGCTATGTCATCATCACTTCCGCTCCCCCAGCTGACATTTCTCACCAGCTTGTTATGGCCCAGGTGCAGTACTGTACAGTTGTCTACAGTAACCCTCAGCCCATTCCTATCCTGCTATGTCATCATCACTTCTGCTCCTCCAGCTGACATTTCTCCCCAGCTTGTTATGGGCCAGGAGCAGTACTGTACAGTTGTCTACAGTAAACCTCAGCTCATTCCTATCCTGCTATGTCGTCATCACTTCCGCTCCCCCCAGCTGACATTTCTCCCCATCTTGTTATGGCCCAGGTGCAGTACTGTACAGTTGTCTACAGTAACCCTCAGCCCATTCCTATCCTGCTATGTTGTCATCACTTCCACTCCCCCAGCTGACATTTCTCACCAGCTTGTTATGGCCCAGGTGCAGTACTGTACAGTTGTCTACAGTAACCCTCAGCTGCCATCTAGCTGTTATCCTTCTGCTCGTGGGTTTCCTGCCATTTCACTCATACACACTTTATCAGGTCTGCTTGTCTTTATTCCAACTCCTGAAATTTCAAAATATTCTCAACTACGGGAAACGGACTGTTTCATGAAATATTTATTTATTTTTGTTCATTGACTAAGAAAGCCCAGCTGGGTATAGAATCCTTTCTCAGTGGAATCACGGGCAGAAAAGCACCATTGGTGCAACATAATACAAGATATTATGTGCATTAAAACATGTAAATTAACATCAGTGTCATGTTTGACAGTACAGTTTTAGAAAATGATATACAGTAGCCTAGTGAACTGGTTCAGATTACGTAAAAGTACACTGAATAAAACAATATAGTCAAAGAGGTGCAATCGCCTGGGTGCAATGCAGTCACACGTGCAACCAGAATACCATGTGAAAATCTAGTATATGCAAGCATTTATAGTGGCACAGCTTTAAGTATGGATATGAATGAGTGCACATATAGACACCTGTATTAAAGTGGGCGTTAGACAAGATATTCAGGTCGCATTAGGGCAATGTACCCTTTAGAGGGTTGATTGTTAAGTATTAAGTTATAGGCATAGTATCACAAAATGTTGATGTGAGTGCAGACAGTGTTGCTGTAGTTATATGTATTTAAATTATAATTGACACTTCATTGTTCATTACTAAGGCACGTATATTTTGTGGACTAAGAGAGATGTGGAAAAGTGGAAGAAAGGGTGAGGATAGCTTGAAATAGAGTTAGCCTGATGGTGAACAAAAGCAGGGATAAAATAAATTGTTATAAAGTTGCAATATAGACAGCTGGAGAATGAAGAAATAGTTGCTGAATCTATACATTTCTTCTGAATGTTACCTAGCTTCTCTAATGTTCCACCTAAGTGCTGTTCACCTAGTAACTTTTCATATATAGTAAGTAAGTAACATTATTGTAATTTAGCCTGAATGTTACCTAGCTTCTCTAATGTTCCACATAAGTGCTGTTCACCTAGTAACTTTTCATATATAGTAAGTAAGTAAACGTTATTGTAATTTAGCCTGAATGTTACCTAGCTTCTCTAATGTTCCACATAAGTGCTGTTCACCTAGTAACTTTTCATATATAGTAAGTAAACGTTATTGTAATTTAGCCTGAATGTTACCTAGCTTCTCTAATGTTCCACATAAGTGCTGTTCACCTAGTAACTTTTCATATATAGTAAGTAAACGTTATTGTAATTTAGCCTGAATGTTACCTAGCTTCTCTAATGTTCCACGTAAGTGCTGTTCACCTAGTAACTTTTCATATATAGTAAGTAAGTAAACGTTATTGTAATTTAGCCTGAATGTTACCTAGCTTCTCTAATGTTCCACATAAGTGCTGTTCACCTAGTAACTTTTCATATATAGTAAGTAAACGTTATTGTAATTTAGCCTGAATGTTACCTAGCTTCTCTAATGTTCCACGTAAGTGCTGTTCACCTAGTAACTTTTCATATATAGTAAGTAAGTAAACGTTATTGTAATTTAGCCTGAATGTTACCTAGCTTCTCTAATGTTCCACATAAGTGCTGTTCACCTAGTAACTTTTCATATATAGTAAGTAAGTAAACATTATTGTAATTTAGCCTGAATGTTACCTAGCTTCTCTAATGTTCCATGTAAGTGCTGTTCACCTAGTAACTTTTCATATATAGTAAGTAAGTAAACGTTATTGTAATTTAGCCTGAATGTTACCTAGCTTCTCTAATGTTCCACGTAAGTGCTGTTCACCTAGTAACTTTTCATATATAGTAAGTAAGTAAACGTTATTGTAATTTAGCCTGAATGTTACCTAGCTTCTCTAATGTTCCACGTAAGTGCTGTTCACCTAGTAACTTTTCATATATAGTAAGTAAGTAAACGTTATTGTAATTTAGCCTGAATGTTACCTAGCTTCTCTAATGTTCCACATAAGTGCTGTTCACCTAGTAACTTTTCATATATAGTAAGTAAGTAAAAGTTATTGTAATTTAGCCTGAATGTTACCTAGCTTCTCTAATGTTCCACATAAGTGCTGTTCACCTAGTAACTTTTCATATATAGTAAGTAAGTAAACGTTATTGTAATTTAGCCTGAATGTTACCTAGCTTCTCTAATGTTCCACGTAAGTGCTGTTCACCTAGTAACTTTTCATATATAGTAAGTAAGTAAGTAAACGTTATTGTAATTTAGCCTGAATGTTACCTAGCTTCTCTAATGTTCCACATAAGTGCTGTTCACCTAGTAACTTTTCATATATAGTAAGTAAGTAAGTAAACGTTATTGTAATTTAGCCTGAATGTTACCTAGCTTCTCTAATGTTCCACCTAAGTGCTGTTCACCTAGTAACTTTTCATATATAGTAAGTAAGTAAACGTTATTGTAATTTAGCCTGAATGTTACCTAGCTTCTCTAATGTTCCACGTAAGTGCTGTTCACCTAGTAACTTTTCATATATAGTAAGTAAGTAAGTAAACTTTATTGTAATTTACCATACACAAGTGCAGTCTAAATGAAATTGCATGCATCAGGCTTGAATTGAGATGACATATACATACATACAATAACACATACAACGGACATATATTCATCATTTCATATTAGACAGGTTATTCTACTACATATTACCACAGTCTACCTTATCTGCAATTTTCAGCAGCTGCATGATTTCTTATTGCACAAGTTCCTATTGCACTGTGTGCTTCTCTCATGAATAAGAGGATCTAGTTAGTATAATATTGCACATTCATTGCCATATATATGGTTAAAGTTTCGAATCCGAACTGTCTGTCGTTTATTTCTACAAAATTGTTGGCTGTCCCATATCTTGTCAGAGTCCAGCTTCCCTGAGATTATTGCCAGAGTTCAAGAGTCTCACCACGTGAGAGAAGAAGCTGTTTCTGAACCTGGACGTTTTACAGCACACACTGCTGTATTTTTTGCTGGACAATAAGCATGTGAACAGCTCATAAGCAGGGTTGTAGGATCCCTGATTGTTTTTGTAGCTCTGTTGTGACATCATGTGTGTATAACTCCTGTAGTGCTGGAAGTTTGGAGCCCGTTATTGTGTCTGCCAGTTTCACTATCCTTTGTAGGACTTTTTGGTCTGCAACTGAGCAGCTCCCATACCACACTGAAAAGTTACATGTTAGGATACTTTCTATGATAACCTTATAGAAAATGGAGAGGATAGAGAGTGGTAGGCTCACTTTCCTCAATCTCCTAAGGAAATACAGACTTTTATGACCCTTCTTTACTATATGATTGGTGTTTATTGACCAGGATAGATCCTCTGCAATGTGAACCCGCGAAATGTTGTGTTCTTTACTCTTTCCACCATCTTGATATTAATCATGAGAGGAGAATGAGCTGGTTGTGTTTTCCTGAAGTCCTTTATGATCTCCTTGGTTTTGTTGACATTAAGGCCGAGGTTGTACTTGGCGCACCAGTCAGTCAGTGAGCTCACTTCCTCCCTGTGGTCTGGCGCACCAGTCAGTCAGTGAGCTCACTTCCTCCCTGTGGTCTGGCGCACCAGTCAGTCAGTGAGCTCACTTCCTCCCTGTAGTCTTTTTCATCTCCTTTACTGATGAGGCCCACAACTGTAGTGTCCTCCACTAATTTGATGATGTGGTTGGTGTTAAATCTAGCTTTACAGTCGTTGGTTAGTACAGTAAACAGTAGTGGGCTCAACACATAGCCTTGAGGTACTCCTGTGTTGATTATGATGCTTTTCAAAGAGTTACTGCTCCTTTAAAGTCTTTTATTCAAGAAGTCCAATATCCAGTTGCACATATGAGAGTTGATACCTAGATGAGCAAGTTTTTCAATAGCTGTTTTAGGATGAAAGTACTGAATGCTGAACTGAAGCCAATAAACAGCATTCTAACATAGCTGTCCTTGTTCTCAAGGTGAGCCAATGAAATATACAGTGCAATCAAAATGGCATCTGCTGTGGAGTTATTGGCATGATATGTAAGCTGGTGTGGCTCTAGTGCTGCAGGAAGACTTGCTGTCAGGTGTTTTTTGACTAACCTTTTGAAGCTTTTCATAACAGTGGACAAGAGGGATACTGAGGCTTGAGGGTGATGATTTCTTGGGCAGTGGAATGATATTTGTATTTTTGAAGCATTTGGGTACCTTTGCTTTACTGAGGGAGATGTTAAATATATCTGTGAGTACAGTACTTAGTTGTTCAGCACAATCCTTTAACACCTTTCCCATGATATTGTCCGGTCCTGCAGCCTTCCTAGGGTTCACCTTCTTTATGGTGCTCTTCACCTGTATTGAGTTTAGGCTGAACACTGTTCTGTACCTTACTATGAGTGTTTGGATACATCCTTACCTGTGCTGTCTCTATATCGTCCTCTGTTATTGTACATACTTAATGTGTACATATGATGCCTTCACCTTCTTTTGTCACTGTACATCCTTACCTGTATGAATGATGTCTCTACATGTTCTTCTGTTACAGGACATCCTTACCTGCATGTATAAAGTTTGCATTTTCCTCTGTTGCTGTACATACTTACCAATATGTATGATGCCTTCACCTTCCTCCGTCACTGTATATACTTACCTGCATATCTGATATTTCTGCATATTCATTAAGTGCATGTATCTGGAGGGTTTCTCCCCAAGCCTCCACTGAAAATGGGCTCTGTTCCAGTCGGACTTTCCTGATAAACAAATGTTAAATAAATAAAATAATTTTTTTTTTTAAAAATTACCTGTTTATATGACATCTTTGCATCATCCTCTGTTGCTGTGCATACTTACCTGCACATACTTACATGTACATAGGAAGGGCACAGCAAAGTTGCTGAAAACTCTTGCTGTCTCTAAGGCTCCAATCACTTGCTTTCTATGATATTACTCTGTACACAAAAAAATGTGCAATTATGTTGACTGTTAACTTTGGTTCTGTCTTGCTTCTGCACAAGGATAATTGTCTCAATGAGCTTTTCTTCAAACAAGTGTAAGGTAATCCAAGAATCTCCTATCTTCCTTAAATGTGATAAAAGTGATGACATCAATGGCTAAGAAAACAATTGGCTAAGATGTAATAAGAATGCATCAACAGATCATTCAGCAGAATTACTCATTATAATCAGAAAGTGAAGCTTGTTCAAACATCTAAGTACACCTGTCTAAAAAGGAAAACTACAACAGCAAAATTATCACAGTATAATTACTTAGTTATCACCAGTGAATTTTATGGCTTCCAGTGCTCCAATGCAGGGAACAAATGCTGGTTAGATATACTGGAAGAATAAGGAAAGAATAGACCTAATGAGTACAAGCAGGGACTGGAATGAGATCATGGGAGAAGGGGAACAAAAGAGGTATGAAATAAACATTTTACTTAGTGCTGATGGAGGAAAAGAAGCAAAAGGTACCATATCACGAAAAAGGTAGGGCAGTGAAAAAAGTAGTTGAAGGATGCTAAAAGAATGCAGAAAGAAATGGAACATTAATTGACTATATTAATGGAGGATAATAAGGTCATGAAACAGATGCAATGTTCCTCAGGGATCTGTTCACTATATTGACAAACCTGCAGAAACATTACTGAAAAGCCACATGTGCACACACACACACACACACACACACACACACACACACACACACACACACACACACACACGGACACGCACACGCGCACACACACACACACACACACACACACACACACACACACACACACACACACACACACACACACACACACACATAGTAAGGTGCAGTACAGATAACAGGCTACTCTGTGAGGCAGGTTTATACAGAGTATTAAAGAAGCTATGTAACATTCAGAAGAAAGGTGTGCATTTTTTCAGTGCTTAGCCTTGAGGCAAGCAGAGTCAATGGACCTTTTAAGTGTGAAGTGTTAAGAAATGTATATCTCAAATCTGCCACCTTTTGGTAGAAGGATGCAATGTGCACTTTTTACCTTGAAAACCCTGAAAAGCTAAATTTAAAACAGTGACACAAGAATAGACTGTTTCTATGGTAACACTATATTTAACCGATGTATGTAACTCGGCTATTAGTGAGTCACTTGCCTTACTCACCATAATATGTATACCACAACTGGTGTAATAATGACCTTCAACTTATTTTGCCTAGACCATCAGTGTACAAAATGTAAATGTGGAACACATTACGTCTTAAAATGTCTTAAGCGGTGCTGAGGAAAGCAGCAGAATGTTGTCTTGTGCATATTACAGCTCCTGTTCCTCCTTGGACAAATGAAACAAAGCTGTTCACGTCATTCTGTCCTTAGTGAATTAAACAAAAGCAAGGAGTACTACAGTTCTTCAGTCAGCTTTAGTCTCTTAACCAAAATATCTGAATGAGTTTAAGTTGTGCAGTTTTAATTAAAGTTATGTGTCATTTTTTTCTTGTTAAACACCGTGGCATTAGAATGCGTACTGTATGAAGTAAAAGATATGCACCTGCTTTCAGACCTCTGTATCTGACTTATTTGCACGTTTACGAGTGTCTGTATTTATATATTATGACTGACTGTTAAGTATTTGTGAACAGCATTTGTCTGACTGTCTTACTGATTGAAACCACTCCAACAATATTCCTAGCTATTTCTTAAGAATATTCATCCCTATGATGTCTGGTAGCCTTTATAGCTGTCAACTTCTTATCTCTGTGTTTATGCCCATCTGTTTCTGTATATCTCCTTCAGCACAACTCATCTCTGCATTGATAACTTCAATTTGCTTCTAAAAGGCTGAAATCCTTTGCTCCCTCTTTTAAAACAATTGAAATTGAAGAAAAAACAAGCCTCAAATGTCCATCAAGACAATCCACTCCCTCAATACCTAGAACACAGTCTGCATCATCATGTCTGCTTTCTCAGACTTCCCAGCTAAAGGCTGTATAACTTCTAATCAGGACTCAGACATCATCCTCTACTGTTACCCAGTTAAAAGTATGAGTGTAACTTTCTCTCTTTCTCTTTTACACTTAGTGTCTCTACTGCACCTAATTTCTTCACCTCTGTGACATGATGTTGTTGTTGTTGTGCCTTTCGGCTTTTCCCAGTTAGGGGTCACCACAGCGGAACTCCGGTCTGCTAATGATTGACAGTAGATTTTTACGTGCTGAGTTGCCAGCCCTGACGCACAACCTTCAACGAAGGTACGCTCATTCACACATGTCTCCAGACATAAGACGCTCTAGATGAGAATCGAACGGGATGTCTTACTGTCAGGTGACAGCGCTACCACAGCACCACTACCGTAGTTGATACAGCTTTGAAATATAATGAGAGAACTGTTAATAAGTTAAGTAACTCCTTCATTTTTATTTCTAAATAATTGTTGCACAGGAACTATCCACACCCAGTCATTATCATTCTTATTTTAGTTCAAAACTATATTTTCTATTTTTTCTAATACTACATTTTACTTCTTAAAAAGTATTTTATTCTAATTTGCTGTTTGCGTAGTGCTTCCATCCACAGTATTAAGTACTACATTTATCTCCTTGCACATTTCCCAATTTCTCGCTCACATCTGCAGTTGTGTATATATGTTGTGAAAGATCACTCCAAACCACCAAATACATTGTCCAAATAAATGTAAATATTGCAAATAATGTTGCATTTTGTGTGTAAAGTGTGTAAACAGAACTGCAATTGTAAATAATAATCATTTTGTTTAAATAAATAAGGTAAATAAAAGTGTTTATTTAAAAATACAGAGGAGCTTTTGATGTTTGTTGCTTTATGAGCAGAAGGGAAGTTTGCTGCATAAGCTAGAAACAATACTATATAGCAGGAGTGCTAAGGTCTACACTTACACAAATAGAACAATAAAATTAATAATGCCCATAATAACCTTTAGACCCAAATACAGCAACAACAGTCAAGAACTTAAAAACACCTTCTGGCAAACTGACTGAAATTTAATGCTAACCAATGAAGGGTCCATGTTCAGCTACCAAATCTGAAAAACCATGAACTGTGAAATAATGGACATAAAAGACTGGAAGGGACAATTATCGAACAACGGCAACATCGAAAAAAAATACAGAGAATGGCATAGTTGACCAACAACCAGGAAGTAACGCAATGCATAAAGTAAGTAAAGGGAAACCTTTTCAGTTTGCCCTGTTCCCCACTGTAGTGTAATTTCAGAGCTTGTATATATATATATAGTTGGGGGGGGCATGCACAGCCTCCCCTTGGTTGGTTGTGTGTGCTATGTTGGACAACTGTAGCCATTCAGTGTTTTATTTAAGATGTTGACATTGTTCGACAATTGTCAGTTTCACAGTTTTACTTTCACTGTTTTGTGGTTTGGGCTTTCTGTCATTCGGTAGTTGAACACAGACCCCTCAGAATATGTTAAAACTGCAGTGACTACCCTAGCAGCCACCCTTTTTAGTAACACAAATGTCTTTAATCAGTTAGTACGCACTTCAATCAGAGGTTCAAATATACTGGACCTATAGCTCACCAATATGGGAGAGCACTGACTACACCTACCCCCCCCCCCCCAATGTCACATCCTCATTGGTGAGTTTGTTTCACAAAATTGTCTCACTGGAAATAAAAATCAGCTTGGAAACCCCTGCAAAATCTTTTAGAGTTAGAAAGTATTCTAAAGCAAACTGCATCCTATTAAGTGACAGTTTGTCAAAATTAAGTGCCCCACCTAACCTAGAAGTCATGACGGCCTATGCAGAATTATTCACAGAAACACTGTAGAAACATGTAAATGGCTACATAGAGGCTGCTGTACCTACCAGAAGTAAGCTCAAAATAAATCCGCAAAACAAAACTACAGTAGTGGAATCCTATACTTAACAGGGTGTATAACAAACTAAAATAATGAGTAAAAAGGTCACACAGAAAAAACAATTGGTTAAAAAAACACAAAAAGTAAAATTTAACAACGCTAGGCTTTCCACTGTCTGATAACTTTAACATTTTGCATCAGAGGTAACATGGGATATATGCAAATAACACTTTAAGGATGTTTCAGCTAAATGGCAATTTTGAATGTCCATGACTTTTTCTTTTACTTTTACTTCTATTTATGGACAATTTCAGGCCAATAAGGACAAATATGATATATATATATATATATATATATATATATATATATATATATATATATATATAAAGTGCATGGTTAAAGTCAGAATTTTAGAGCACCTGGGCCATAATTGAAACAGGAATTTGGATAGCCCAGTAGCTGAACCTTTTATTAACACACATGGGGGTTCTGATGTCAGTTTCTTTTTTAGTGTTTTGGCTACACCCTTTCTTGGTCAGGGGGTGATTTTTTAGCCAGTTTATTAAGAATGGAAAGTAAATTTATAATACATTATAATACCTTGAAACCTAAGGCACGAATTTAGATGTGAATTTGAATGTTTGAAGTATTTATGAATTTTATAAGGTATGAGTTGTGTTTGTATTATATAGAATTTTATACATGAAAATGTCTTTTTAAGTGGGTGTAATCATTTACTTAATTGAATGATTAATTTAACTGTTTGACTGGAGTAGTGTGATATAAAATGAGAAATGATGGTGGCTTATGCTATTCCTTGAAGGCTATATGCTGAGGTACCAGATGCACAATTACATTTTGGAATTTATCCCTAGTTGCTGCATCTGAGTGTATTTCATCATGGTTTCTAATCTTGTTGTGTGTTTTTTTTTGTGGTATCATTATGTCCTTGGAAGGAGCATCTGCTGTTCCTGGTATTTTTCGAGTGGAAAATAATGAGGAGTCTGCTGGTAGTAAGACATTTTTTCAGAACTGTCTAAAGGAGAGGAAAGATAAAATGGCAGGTATGGACCCCTGGACTGGTCATAATTTCGGGGACTTTCCTGGTCGCTTTGAACAGTTGGAAAGGTTTATGGTGAAGGAACTGACTTTCTTTTATGACACTATGCTGTTGGAAAAATATTTGGATTTTAAAATCACCCTGAGGGGTCTCCATGTATATAAACTGCCTTCCTATGATTTTGCCGACGATGAAGCCAATTTAATGGCGGAGTGGAAGTAGGTTTCCACACAATGCACATTGAATTGGCTCAAAATCCTGGTAAAAAGGAAACAAAGACAGTATGATAAGGTCCAGTCTAATATCAAGGAGCTACATGATGCGTTGGCCAAAGATATATCCGAACAGTTATTTAGTGACTTTATGAAGGGTATTAAAGACTGTCTGATTAAGGTTGAGAGTAAGGTTGTTGAACGTAAGAAAAAGAAGCTCAACCAGGATATTTCAGACTTCAGTAAAGATTTGGTATTTCTATGGCAACAGAGACCTAGCAGAAGAGGGTGGGCAATCACCAAAGTCGTTGGTTATAGGTCCTTTACATCACGTGATTCTTCCTTCTCTTCCGGATTGGAAATACAGTCAGGGAAGAAGAATATCTTGTTTGAAGACATTCAACATCTAAAGGAGGTGGGACAGTCTTTCCAAAAAGCTTTCCAACAAAAGGATAATGGCTAGAATCAGAGAAACGGAGGTGGTAGGAAGAAACAATGATTTTGTGGAATTGCAGTGTGTCAATGATGGAGCCAATATGAATTTGTCACAGTTTGCCTTTGGTAAGAGTTGTTTAACACAAACAGAGAGAAATGTTTTTTCTTCTTGTGAATTTAGTGAGAATAGGGTTTGTGTATCTGAACAATTGTGTATTATTGTTGTTGTGTCTTTTGGCTTTTCCCGGTTAGGGGTCGCCACAGCAGAACTCCGGTCCGCTAATGATTGGTAGTTGATTTTTACGTGCTGAGTTACCAACCCTGATGCACAACCTTCAACGAAGGTACGCCCATTCACGCATGTCTCCACGCAGAAGACACTTTAGCTGAGAATCGAACCAGACAGCGTCTTACTGTGAGGCGACAATGCTACCACAGCACCACCACCGCGGTGAACAATTGTGTATTATTAACTTATCAAATGTCACCATGACCAAGGAAGTAAAAAGTTTGTTACTAAAATGAAACAAGTTTGCTCCTACTTTTTTTCTATCACTGGCAGATATTATTTTGGACATCAAGAGGTTTTGTAAAAAATTGTATTTAAAGTGTATTTTGAATGTAGACAAATATCTAATTGAGTTGCAAATGTTGAAATATTTGATTTAGATTACTCTTTACTTGATATGTCCATATATGAAAATTAGTTTTTTGATGATGTTTCTGATAATGAAGTTGAAGGGAATATTGTTTATTACACTGGCTATGTGAAACTAATGGTTCCTTATCTGTCTAATTCTAGTACTTTTATTCCTCTCAAATGCTCTAGTATTGTACAAAGTTTTGAAAGAGTGTTATGTAAAAAAGTAGAATGTGAATATCAAAAGTTTGTTAAATCTAGAAAGATTTATATCTTGTCCAAAACAGAATGGGAAACTTTAAACCAATGTAGAAACCATGAATTTGGTGTAGTTTTTTGTTAGGCAAATAATGGGGGTAACTGGGTACTGTTTTCTAAGAAGAAGTATGAGAAAATTGTTTTTGATTTGTTAAAAGGACCAGAAAATGAGAAATTATTAAACAATCTTGTGAGATGTTATAATAGTGAATTGAGAGAGATTTTGGATAAGGGAGAAAGACTGGGTTTTTTTCACTGATAGGGATGTGAATAAGTTATTTATTAAATTTCCTAAAGACCCTATTTTTATGCCATCCCCAAAACACATAAAGATTTGCACCTATTGTAGCAGAGGTAGGGGCATTTTTGCAAAATGTTGGGATCTTTTTAGATTTCCATCTAAAAAGTTTTTTGTCACGAATCCCCTCCTATATTAAATGTACAGCTAAGATTTGATAGCAAGTGATGGAGTTTTGTTGGTTTAAAGATCTTATTTGGGCAACTGTAGATATTAAAGCATTATACACCAACATTAAGAGAAGGTGGGGATTGGAAGCAGCTCAATGGATGTTAGGGTAAGGACCTCGCACAGCTTTTTGGTGGAACTGTTAGAGTTTTGTTTAACGCACAATTATTTTTATTTTGGAGGTAATTATTATCTGCAGAAGGAAGGTACGGGAATGGGGGCTTCTTTTGTCCCCAGTTATGCTATTATTTTTATGGGTTTTTTTGAGAGCAGATTTATTTACCCTACAGAATTTTTTGTTAACAAAGTTGTTCTGTTTAAATGTTATATTGATGATTTATTTTTGTGTGTAGGGGTAATTTAGAAGAGTTTTCAGTATTTATTGATCAATTGAATCACAATGAATTGGGGTTGCAGTTTACTTTTACTATGGATAGAAAGAATATTCCATTTTTAGATGTAGAATTTTATGTAGGGGAAAACTTGAAGGTAGAACATAAACCTCACATTAAGCATACTGCTGTAAATAATTCTTTGCAGGCAAGTAGCATGGATCCACCACATTTTATGGAAGCACTGCCTAGGGAGGAATTTAAAAGGATATATGATAATACTTTTGATAAAAGGTTACTAGTAGGGGAATTTAGGAAAATAGAACATAAATTGTTAGAAAGGGGCTATTTTAGTTATAGCCTAAAAAAAAGCTAAAGATAGTGTGTTAAATAGGGGGATAGTAACACTAGATGTAACCAAATGTATGGTTATTTTAAAAAGCAATCTCTTGTTCGAAATATTGAAAGGCAAGGGAAAGATTTGTTTTTTGTAATTACATTTTTCCCATTTTCTAATATTTTGAGGGGAGCAATGAAGGATCTGTGGCCAGTGGTGTGTGAAGATGAGCAGTTAAAACATTTGCTCCCTAATCATTACATTTTCGTTTGGTAGATATTTAAATTTGAGGGAGTTATTAAATTCTAAAAAAGTTTCCACACACGGGATGAGCGTGGGTCCCTTCCCATGTGGAAGATGTAAGGTTTGTTCTAGGATTAAAAAATTTCAGGTAGGGAGATTAATGGTAAATTATTTTATTCTGTGGGGAGTACTTCATGTACTTCCTGTGGGGTGGTTTATATTGTAGGGTGAGGGTGCACTCCTGTAAGATGGTATGCAGGACAAACTAAGCGCATGGTTAAAGTTAGAATTTTAAAGCACTTGGGCCATATTAGAAACAGGAATTTGGATAGCCCAGTAGCTGAACATTTTATTAACGCACATAGGGGTTCTGATGTCAGTTTCTTTTTTAGTGTTTTGGCTACACCCTTTCTTGGTCGGGGGAGTGATCTTTTAGCCAATTTATTAAGAATGGAAAGTAAATTTATAATAAATTATAATACCTTGAAACCTAAAAGCATGAATTTAGATGTGAATTTGAATGTTTGAAGTATTTATGTGTTTTATAAGGTATGGGATGTGTTTGTATTATATGGAATTTTGTATAGGAAAATGTCTTTTTAAGTGGGTGTAATCATTTACTTAATTAAATGATTAATTTAACTGTTTGATTGGAGCAGTGTAATATATAATGGGAATTGGTGGTGTTATTCCTTGAGGCTGTATGCTGAGGTACCAGATGCAGCATTAAATTTTGGAATTTATTCCTAGTTGCTGTCTCTGAGTGTATTTCATCGTAGTTTCTAATCTTGCTGTATATTTCATTCAGCTGAAACACCTGATATCCTTAAAGGGTAGTTTGCATATATCCCAGGGTGTATAACAAAAGAAAAAGTCACGGCCAAAGTCAGAAAGAGCAAGTTTCATAATGGCAACAGTTCACTAATAATCTAAACAGGAAACAAAGAGGACTAATTAAATCGAATAAGGGCAATTACAAGTTCTAGATTGCCTCTCAGACTAAAGACAACCACAAGGCCATCTACAGTTATATCTGAATCCTCATAGGTAGCATGCAACATTGTGCAGAACTGGTAGTAAATGGTACCACTATTACTGAGCAGAGTGACAGCAAATCATCTGGCTGACAACTTCAGCTAAAACTTCACCCCCGCTCCCCCCACACCACCCCCTCATGAAATCCCTGCCAGCATGACCCAACTATCAGCAGGAAGCTGGTCATAACAGTGCTTACTAAGGCTAAAAACACAGCCTCAATGAGGCCTGACACAATCCCAGGTTGCCTCCTAAATAGCCTGCAACATGATCTATTGGGACCACTTGAGCCAGTTTTCAACTACAGCATCAAAACAGACTACATACCAAGTAAATGGAGGATGACAACAGTTATCCCCCTTCACAAGGGTGGACCATCAGCCGACACTGGAAACTATAGACCCATTATTCTTCCTAGTCTATGCAAAGCCATGGAATAAATTATTGTGGAAATGATCAACAAAGACACTGGCAACCTACAGACAGTGGATCCCAGTTTGGTTTTGTCAAAGGAAGGCCATGTCTAGTTAACCTGGCAGAATTCTTTGAGAAGATAGCCAAGGCATAGGATGAAGAGAAAATGGTGCATACTGCCTACCTAAACCTGGCTAAGGTGTTCAACACATTACTCTACTCAGGTATTGTGGACAAACTCACTAAACTAGGCATGACTTTCTGGATTGCCAGCTGGCTCACAGATAGGACCCAAGAAGTCAGGATTGGTTAAACTACCTCCACCAAGAGGCAGGTCACCAGTGGAGTACCATAGGTCTCCATACTCAGCCTTCTCCTGTTAGGCATACACTTTTTGGAGATCAAGACTAATGTCAAGAGTGTCTAGCTCACCACGTTTCCAAATGCCTGCAAACTGGAACTGGAAGCGATCATACATTCCCCCCATGACAAGAGGGTGTAACACAAACAAATGATTGGTGCCAAAGCCAGAGATTGAAACTCAATGCAAAGAAGTGTATTATGATGCCTTTTGGGGAAAAAGTCCACCAAGACAAATTATTCTGTTGATAAGATACCTGTAAGAGTTGGCCCAGTAGTTAGGGATCTGGGAACATATATAGGCAGCAATCTGGCCATTGTCCAACACGTAGTCTGGGTAGTAAGACAATCATTCTATGTCACCCAACTTATAAGTAAGTGTAAGCATCCAGGTCCGTGAGAGTTATAGTGCCATTCTAGTTGGCCCTTATCAGACTGATCACTGAGTAAAATGCCCCCCCTCAGCATGTACCTGACTAGACATATGCAACAGTTGGAACACCCACAGAGATTCATCATTAAGAGAATTCAGGGTATTAACACACTGTCCTGTGCAAAACACCTTACAACCCTACAGGTCATTGAGTCGATCTGTGATTTGCATATAAGGCATCCTTAGAACCAGCCATGATGGCGCTTTTGCACCGCTGCAAAAATGAGCAGCACCAGAAACACTAGATCCAGAGATTTTAACTATTTTTGCGATGTAAATAGAACAAGCTGGCAGGATAGATATGTACCTCAAAGGATACCCATGCTCTGGAATAGGATCCCTGTCCATGTGAAGCAGAGTCCATCCCTAAGCCTATTCAAAAGTAACCCTGACCATTGAATGGGAAATCATAAATTCATCTTTGGGCTGCCCTCCATGTCTCATACAGATGTATAAAAAAGTTTTTTGTTTATATGAGAGATGAAAAAAACATGATTTGAAAAAAAGAAATGAGTCTAAACAAAGACTTATGGTTCATGAAAAAAGTTAAAGGGGTTGGGATGTAGATAATGAAAAGCAAACAATAAGAACAAAAATGTTATTTATTTATATATATATAGTGTATTAGCAGACATAGATATACAGATCTTACTAACTAAAAAACAAATGGAGTTAGGTTGCCAAAAGATTGACTAACAACTTTTAGGGCTACTACACTAAGAGGAAATCAGAGTAGAGCTTTACGCTGTTTTAGAGTTCAATACCCAAAATTACAGTACTTTTATGGAATGAACTGCGGTGGTGGTGCTGCAGTAGCGTTGTCGCCTCACAGTAAGATCTTGTCCTGTTCGATTCTCAGCTAGAGCGTCTTCTGTGTGGAGACATGCGTGAATGGGCATACCTTCGTTGAAGGTTGTGTGTCAGGGCTGGCAACTTGGCACGTAAAAATCCACTGCCAATAATTAGCGGACCGGAGTTCCATTGCAGCGACCCCTAACCGGGAAAAGCCGAAAGACACAACAACAACAGTACTTTTATGGAATCCCTAAAATTCACCAAAATATGTCAGACCACCATTTAAAGAGGATGTCAGACATACTAAATAAGCATTTTTAGATAAAGGTTTTAAAAGAGAAGTTTTTTTAAATTCCCTCTTATATAAGACACAGTTGGCATTTCCTTGAACAGTCAACCAATTGAAATGGGGGAAAAGATCTTTCTATGGCAACTACAGGAGTCATGGCTTTGTACATTTCTATTCCAATGGACAAAGGACAGATATTGTTAGACTGTATTTAAGTACAAAAACTACTTTAGCACCTAGAGTAATAGAAATGTATTGCACTTCAGTAGGATTTATTTTACAAAACAATTATTTAATGTTTCAAGACAAACTAATTCATCAAACTAAAGGAGTATCAATGCAGGCCAATAAGACCCCTTTTATGCAAATTTAGTGATGGCATAATGAGAATTAGAACTGATTAATAACAACAGAGTTCAGGAACAAAATTATTATTATAAGCATTACATAGATGACATTTTATTGTGCAGAAGGGTAAAAAAGTTTAATATACAGAATGTATTTTATAAATGACACAACAGATTTTTAAGTTTCACTTCAAACTCGTCTAAGGAGGAAATAGATTTTCTGAATATAAATTTAAAGACTAATGAAACAAAGAATTTAATTGATTCAAGCATTTACAAGAAGTCATGTGCCTGCATAAAGAATGTGCACATCCATCATTTTTTTAAAGGCATAGTTAAACAACAAAGAATAAGGGCATCAAAGATGTTGAAGTCTTTTTAAAAGAAATCCAAAAACTGGAGAAATTATTTTTGAAAGAGGGTATAAAGTAAACTTCATTAAGCAAAATTTAAAGGAAATAAAAGAAAAAAAGTATTATGATCTGATTCTTAACAGTAAAAGTGAGATAAATCAAACTTCAGGAGGAAATAAGAGAAAGATTATAGTTTAGCTTGCCTGATTAGGTATAGCATAGACTCTACCACCTTAATTATTAAGACCAATTGGAAAATTATCCAAGATAACCCAGATTTCAGTAAAAGTACTGTGAATACCCCATTTTTTTCAGATAGAAGAAGTGGAAATATTTGAAAAAAAAAATAGAAATGGGGAAACTAGTTAGATAGTAAGAGAACTATGGTACCTATTCATATAAAGGATGCTGCGAGTACAGGTGCAAACGACAGAAAAATATGGTATTACATAGTGTGATAGAACTTTTGTTTTGCCCTTTGGGACATTAAAGACGTAACTCAGAAAAAAAGAGTAGTATACCTGGCTTCCTATTTTACATGTGGGTCATGTTAAACTAACAAAACTATAAGAAGTTATCTGTTAGGATAGGAGAACACTTAAATGCCATTAAAAATAAAATAACTATGGACACTTTGAGTAAATTCACTATGATATGCAAAGGTTTTAAAAAGTTTCTTTTTAATGTATTAAAATTATTAAATGAAACATTACTTCTTCTTCTTCTTTTGGCTTTTCCTGGTTAGGGGTCACCACAGCATATCACCTGTCCGCTCATGATAACATTACAAGGTGGAAAATAGATTTTTTTTTCTAGAATAATGCCAATTTTTCACCAGGATTAAGTAAAAGTAAAGTGTCTTTTAAAGTTATATTAAATGAAATGAGAACTGATTGGTGGGACAATTTGTTTGTGTGTTTGTGTGTGTTCACATTTAATATATTTAGTGGAGTTTAATTTGTAGAGTGTCATGTTCTGAAGAAGTCTTTGAAAATAAAAAAAATACAAAAGTGCTTAACAGTATTGGGAGAAGCTGTTTGTCTATTTTATGATTTTTTGTTTTTTAACAATAATACACTCTTTTTTTGCAGGAGAAAAGCCCCCTTCCACACCCCCATACTGCCTGCTAATTATGTATACTAACTCTGAGATCATATAATACTGGAGAAAAGGCATATTCCCCAACACTGTGGGATTGTGGAAACTTGCACACGTCGGCCAGTTGTTTTGTCAACCAAAATGTGTCGACAAAAGTGATGTCAACCTTACAGCCTACCAATCACATTAAACACATATATATATATATATATATATATATATATATATATATATATATATTTGAACACATACCATACATACATACATGCATATATATTTTTGCTTATATATGTACATATATATATATATATATATATATATATATATATATATATAGACACACACACACACACACACACACACACACACACACACACACACACACACACACACACACACACACACGCACACACACACAACACACAAATACAGATATAGACATATATGTCTCTGTGTGGGGGTGCATTTTGTGTATGCATATATTGTGATGAAGTGGTATGCTGCTGAGTGAAGGGCAGCTGCGACTTTAGCAGTAATACTGGATGAGAAATAAGAAATTCACCCCGGGGATCACCTCTGTGGCTCTGCTTGACAGGAGCACAGGAAAATCATTTTCTTGGGTGGCGAAAGCCAGGGCACCTTTTTGGCTAGGTTTGTATAGGCCCTAGGGCCGATACCCTAGTACCTACCTATGAACCTATAAATGGCTAAACCTGCCTCCTCACCCTATACTCCAAAAATGTATAGATCTCCTAGAAACAGATAACAAGTAAAGGTTAACAGCTTCATCCAACAATAGAATTCCAAATAACACATGGCATTGTTTTGTAAATAATGTGAATAATATCTTCTTATTCTTGTGACTCATACTATACTTGTGTTGATAAATTTAACTGTACTACATCTATAGAGTGCTCCAACTTTTCTATCTATTTTTATGTTTATTATCAACTGCTACATTGTTTCTATGTTGATTTATTGTTCTTCCAGTGCATGAATCAGGGCTGAAAAGGGTCATTGGATAAGATCACCTACCCGCTTACCAAACTACTAATAATAATAAATAGGTATAGATACAGATATACATATAAATAAATACATTGAAGCTGTGTAAAAAAAAGGAAAAAATGTTTCATGGCAGATAGTTACTGTTCTGCAGTAAACTAAGATGAAGGCAAGGATCTCTAACCTGAGACAGGTTAAAATATAGTTTTAAAATACTGAAGAAGAAATATTGAAGAAATAAAAGGAGAAAGGATTCCTTGGTGTAACTGCATTTCATTTATGGAAAAATACAACTATTAAGTGACAGAAGGAAAAGGAAACTTTGGGCTCTTTCCATGTTGTATGTGTCTGTGTTAATCAGCATCCTGGGTGTGTGGGAGCGGAAAACCCCGAACACCCAAAACTTGCAGAAGTAGAATGGAAGATGGTGGGGTTAAGTTCAGTAAAGGCACTGTTGCAACTGTATTTGTTAATGTCATGACAGAGCTGCATAAAAAATGTTAAAGTTTGTTGAGGAATATTCAGTCACAGCCATGTTGCTGACATCTCTTTTCTGCCATTCCAGCTATGTTTTTTACCAAAAATATTTTATTATCTCTACTTCACAAGAACTGGTGACTGCACTTTTATGGAACTAAAAATCTATCTGTACAATCTCGCAACATATATATTCACTATTTTCACACACACACACATGCATACATACACACACACACACACACACACACACACACACACACACACACACACACACACACACACACACACATATATATGTGTACATGCATACTGGATTGGTAAAGGTGAGGAAATATGCAAATACTGTTACATATTGAAATCAGGATCTATTTGTCATTGTGTACTGGATATTTAGCTCTTACGTTAAAAATATCAAACCTCTCAGTCAAAGAAAAATTCAAATACAATGAGAAAACCTTAATGGCACAACTTTTAGTGGTCCCACGTGTAATTTAACTTTTAAATAAAAGGCTTACTAATTCAGGCATACTAGTACCAAATAAACAAGCTTACAGTTGTATTATTTTGACACACCTGATGTTAGAACCAAATTCAAGTTTTGCTGTGAATGTTTTTAATTTTGACTGCTACTAAGGTAAAGGTGTACAGCCTCATAGTAGTATACTAATACTTCGGGGTTTAGTCTGTTGTTAGTTTCACCTGTTTGAATTTATAAGGGCACATTATTTAATTTCTTGGGTTTGGTAATGTCAAGGGAATAGCGCATAACTTGGAACTGCATTCAAGCAAGCTACCTTTGTGCAAACTTGTTTTCACATTTTGTATTTGCATTTTCATTCCTTTGTCTTTGCTTTAATACTGAATGGTTCCATTGAATTTCATGAAAGGTAGGTCTGTGAAAGTGAGCAACCCTCACATAATGCTATTATCTCTGGAAGCTGTTAGCAAGCTTACTCTCATAGGTTCATAGGTTCATAGGTTCATATTTTCTGTGCCTCTGTCGAGCAGTGACACTGAGGTAATCCCTGGGGTATATCTGCGATCTCCCATCCATTGGTCAAGATTTCTCTTGAACAAGGAGTCTTTGGGTGATGAATCTATATGGATCTAGATTTTTGAGGTGAAGCATATTCATCAAATCTGGGTTTGACATGGCCTGTATGTTAGGCACTGAATAGAGCTGGAGTTCTTTCAGTCGGGCAGCATAGGACAGATTTGAGACCCTTTATCCTTTTGGTGAGGAACTTTGTGGCCTCTCCAGCTGCTGCAAGTGTCTGGGGCATTGTACTCAATCATTGGTCTGATGAGTGATGAGTAAAGGGAGACTATGACCTCCCTTGATCTAGATGAGAATCCCTTCATGATAAGGTGGGCAATGTAGAAGGTCTTCCTAACTACTTTAGCTACATGGGTGTCGAATGACAGACTACTATCAACCTTTTTGGCATTTAACGTGAGACCCTTCTGAAGGATATCTGTGTTGCTTGTACTTCGGAAAGTAGATGCCAAACAAGATGTGGGACACCACTTGTGACAGGCTTTGAGTCTGACATGGCGCCAGCAGCTCTGACCCTGTGGGTTCTGTCACTCAGCCAGTTTGCGACCCATCTTGTGATGTATGGGTTGACATTTAAGCTGATGAGTTTTTCAATGATACCCGAATGGGGTATTGTATCAAGGCCTTAGCCAGATCGAGGTAGGCTGTATGGACTGCCTTTCCCTCATCAATGGCTTTGGTGACTGTTTCAAAAGTCAACCAAGTTTAAAAGGCATGATCTGCCTTTGACAAAGCCAAACTGGGTTGGATCCAAAGTCTGCAAATTCTATGTCTTTATTTATGAGGTCCATTATGATCCTCTCCATGGCTTTGCAGATAAGGCTTGTCAAGCTAATGGGGTAATTTTGAAGTGGTACCACAGTTGCAGTGCGCCACTCCCTGGATCCAGAGGTAAGACTTTGATTAAACAGCTGTCCTAGCTGTGGGTTTAATTCCTCATTGAGTTCATGGAGCACACAGCCGGGGACACCATCAGGTCCCATGGATGCTGTGTTTTGCTTTGGAGAGAGCAGTTCTCACTTGGGCGCTGGAGATGTTTGGGGGCTGCAATCGCTTGGTATAGATATCTCTCCTTTGGGGAGGGGAGAAGTTTGCACTGAACCTGTCAGCCAGTATGTTGGCAATGTCTGTAGGATCAGTAATCTTCACATCATTTTGAACTAGCTCTGAGCATATCTGGGAGTTTCCTCCCAGGTTTCTAACATAGCTAAAGAAGGCCTTATGATTGTCTTTTGAGTCTTTAGCTATTTTTCTCTCGAAATTTGCTTTGGATGATTTTATGAGAGCTCTTAGTTTTTTACTTATAGTGATCAAGGGTCTCTTACCTTTTAAGGATTTTGCTCTATCTTGTAGTAGCTTCCTCCTTTTGTTGTAGAGTTTGTTTATGGCTGGGGTCCACCAGACTGGATGCTTGCCTTTGGTACAAAGAGTCTTTGTTTTGCTTGGGATTGCCTTATCCATGCAGTCCTGCAGGTGCTGGTAGAAGGCATTTGTAAGTGATTCAGCGGCTTGAGTACTGTTTTCCTCACGGGCCTTAAAGGAGACCACACTAGTCTTTAGAAGTGTGAAGTCGGCTTTTGAGAAGTTCTTTACTGTGGTCTTTTTTATTTCAATCTCTATTCTCCCATATACTCCCCCTACCAATCAGCATACACCCCCACCACCAATCAACATTCACTTCTTTCTACCAGTCCATGCATATGCCCTAGCACTCACCAGCCAGTATTTTTCTCCCCTTTAGCTCAACACTAGTCCCTTTCTTCCTCATTTCCCCAGTATAGTCGCACCCTGTATTAACCAATTCAGATACATATGCTAATTATAGACTGATTCTGACCAATCATCTACTCTCTTTAGCTCTATTCCCCTCCTTTGCTATCCTCTGATATTCTTCAGTGAGTGCACATATACAGTATCTTTTAAATGTACAAAATAGGTTTGCTGAAGCCATACACCTAGGGTGAAAGCTTTCATCATATGGAAATAAAATTACCCTTTGTTTCTATTGGAAGAACTGCTTCTGGTCTTTTGGATTTACTGAAGTGAGCTTTCAAACCTCTCAACTGTACAGATTTTTGCAGAATGTCCAGATTTTTGCCTCATATTTTTAGTTTATTTCTCATAAAATTGTGGTTTTCTGTTAAATAACTGAGGATTGACATTGGAAAATAATGACAGACATTTGAGTTTCAGATTCATAACCTTCAGAAAATGTATGTTAATACAAAATCTGTTATTCTATCAATGTTCTAAGTTTGTAAGAGCAATATTTAAAAAGTGTCACTATTTTTGGGCCTTTGTCCCCCGATTTTGTATGGCTTTGTCCAGATTTCTTGCTCTAAGAGGCTGAGAGGTATGGCTTTGATACTAGATTGCCTGAATTAGCAAGTCTTTTATTTAAAAGTTAAAAATACCCTGCTATTTAAATATTCCTATGCTACTTAAATATTCTAAATCTGAGATTGCTCATTACTGGGGAAAGGGCATATTCCCCATCCCTGATACTATAGTAGTCTCACACAACTGCCACTTGGCTGCTCAGGTGACAAAATGGTGGCAAAAATTTAGCTGTCAACTAAATATGCAAACAATATATAAGCATCAAATAATCATCAAAAAGGTTTTGTACCATATATTAGCTAGCTATAAAACTACCAATATGACACAAGAAAGCCACAATGCCTGTCTATAGGAAATAGAATTACTCAACGTTAAAGCCTATGCCACTTTCCTAGGTGATCTAAACTATCCAACTACAGACTGGGAAACTTACACCACCACTAGTGCACAAGCACAGAGATTCCTGAACTTTGTTAATACAAGTGCCCTGGAACAATTAGTCAGAATATCCAGTGGGGGAATAACATCTTGGATCATGTCCTTACAAATATGGGAACATCTTGCACCATCCCTTGTGTACCTTCATCACTTGTTAGGCCTGACCAAAACACAGTCTCCTTAGAAATAAAATTGAAACCAGAGATCTTTTCCACCCAAAGATACCTTTTAGAAATTTCTTTAACTCACTCACACCTATAACTATTTTTTTTAAACTTCCAATTGCATCCATAGCTCTTTATGGTGTCTAGGTCTTTTTTATCTGACTTATTTAACTAAGTGACTTAGCAGTTAATTATAGGCAATATTAGAAAGGGCAAGTATTTCTTAACAAAATGACATTAAGATTGTTGATCTTGGATGTCCTGCAGTGGAGAACTTAATCACGCTTTGCCACTTATTATTCATATTTTCATATTTATGATCATACTTTTCATAAATGAGAGACCTACATGATACTAAGGTATATGGTTGGACATACAGTGGTGAGAGACAGAAAAATACCACGTCAGTGCCCATTTATATCACATTGTACTTGAGATATTACTAGCTTTTTTTCTTAGAAAATGTGAAACAATATTTCCATATGTACTTATTATTTCAAAACCCAAGTGACTTACAAACTACTGTATGGTACCAGGTGAAACCTTATATGTTCTTGAAGAAAGCTGTCTTTGATATTTGCAATTCAGGTTGCACATCTTAAGAGATATTCAGTGCCATTTTAAATCAGTAATTATACAATTAACCACATTTTTTCATATTTCTGTAAATAGTTATGTAAACATATACTCAGAGGAAAAAAAATCTTACTGACATGTGAAAGCTTATGTCTGGTTAACCAAAGTGCTCTAACAATATATATCTATATTGTACATTTTCCAAGATACGACAATTTGTTTGTGACAGTCTAGCAAAAAATATAATTCAGGGTTTGTGTGAATTAATAATGTATTATAGCATTTATGGAAAACTATGAATGCACTAACTAGTATCACCATAAATAACACTTCTGACTCATTACATTGCTATTTGTACAGTTTTAATAGATTTTATAGCTCACAAAACATTTATGTTTATCTTATGCTTTTTAAGTTGATTTTTCAAAAATGCTATGGAATACAAGATGTGTGAAGGCAGCTAGAGGTGTGACATTCCACACCACATAGGTGTTAATGAGTTAAGACAAAGCTACCTACTGCTAAGTGGCACATTGGTAAGCTTCAAATCCCCACCAAACCCAGTTAACTCCACTGAATATACAGATACGTACATCCAACACACTATACCAGCATGTAAGCATCTACATAGCTGCAGCTGTATCCCACAGTAGCAAGTGCAAGGCAAAACCCAGAAACAAACACACATGATGAAACCATAATATAAACATGCTTTATAATAAAAAGAAAATAATTTTGATCAAAAGTAAGAAGAGTAACTCCCAGAACATTAGCCCTTGTCACTGAAATAAACAAACAACTAAAGAACTTAATAAAAAGTCCTCCAAAACCAAGTTTAAAGCTAAAATAGCTCCCAAAGCCGAAAACAATCACAATGATTTTTTAGTTATGTTTATAATATCAAAAATACAACACAGCAATGCACTGAACTGATTTTGAACAATGTTACCTACACTGAGGCCAAATATAGGGTATCTACAGAGGATGTGATAGACCAATTAAAATTCCCAGTGATTACAACACTTAAAACTAACAACTGGTGATTATTATAGTTATCATGCATTATTTTATATGTCCTACTAATTGTCACAAAAGGAAATACTGCCAGCCCAGTTGTCTGGAATTTTGTAAATAATTATATGTCATTTGTGAATATTAATATGATTTATATAGAAGTGTGACAGAAGGAGATACTGCCAGCACAGCTAACTGGAATTTTGTAAATAGTTATATGTCATTTGTGAGTATCATCAGGATGCAATTGCTTGTGTTACCACTCTATTATAATTGCATGTTATGTGTATATTAAACTGCTGTCACAGAAGTGTATGTAAAGTACTGAGCTTAGAGGTGTGACCAGTGTACCCTGCTGGAAAAAAAAACAGAAATGTATATAAACTATTGTAATTGTGCAAATGTATATAAACAATGGAAACTGGCATACAGAAGGTTAACTTGCAAAACTACAGTAAAATAGTTAAAATTAAATTGTATTATAATTGTGCTATAAAAGTTAGTTTCAATGCAGCAAAGAAACAGGATGTTTAGAACTAGGGAGCCTTCTGCAATTGTATTGTAAGTGTTTTATTATTTTATGTCTTTTAGGAGCTGCAATTATCTGAAGGCTATGTATTTTTACAAGGTGATGCTAGATGCTGCAACATTGGGGGTTTCGCTTGAAAACTAAAGTCAGGTGACAAAAAGTGATGTCATCCAAGTTAACCAGCTGTAATATTTGATATTAATTTAAGAACTCTCTGAGAGAAAGTCCCCTCTCTTTCATTTTGTATCTGTCTTTTGAGCTGACAGCACCATCAACTAGACGATAAATTCAGCACACTTGCCTTGCTGTAATAGTAAGTTTCTAGGGTATAGTAATTCTTTTAGATACAGCTAGGAATATAGTAAAGATTAGTTTAGATGTTTTCTGTATTTATTGGAGACTGTCCTGCAATGTTGTTTTAAATATTTCCTGTGATTTTGAACTCTGAACTTACTGTGATGATTTACTGATTATTTTTTTTTGTTCTTTTATTGTTTATCATTAAATATAGTTAAACCTTTCAATTGTGTCTGGTCTGTTTAGAGATATTTAAACTCCTAGAGTATTTGCATATCTGTTTGGTGACACTGTACAGGCCACTCCTAATAGCCTGTCTCTTGGTCAAACTACCATTTGGATTAATAGTAACATTACACAATAAGATTACACACCCTTTGCTAAGGGCCTTAAAGTAGTTGATAAGGAGTCAGCTGGTGGGAGTGATAACTACCTTATCATATGGGCAAAAGAGGGCATAACTAGTAAACCTGTGCCAGCCTTTCCCAGGTGTGTGTGTATGTTTGTGTATAAACCATGTCTCAAAGTGTGTATGTGTGTCAGGTACTTGGGCAGGACACAAAGCACTGGTTGGACAGAGAGAGTGCTGGAAGTCTTAGCTTGGCCACTCAGTGGAGATCTCAACTCTTTAGCTGTGCCAGTGGGGAGTCTACGTGGGGATCTGGAGAAAAGGGAGAAACCAGCCCCAGACTGACTGTGATCTCTGTGTGGTCTTAAGAGAAATTGCACTTTACTGTGTGTGTGTGTACTTGTCATCCTCCCAGTGTGTACATTCCCCACTGTTGCCACTGGTGAGGACTGAGATGCCTTGATTACTGGGCCAGTGCAGGGGCATCACACTAATTATCCCTTTTGTACAGCAGCTTCTGTTCTAAGCTCAACTGTAAACTCAGCAAAGGCTAGAGCTGAATTCAATATATCCTATATGGTTCATTAAAACTGCGTGTGCATCACTCCACAACACACACATGGTAGACACTGATTTGTATTCAGTAAGCAGCTCTATACACTGTGTAGAGCCATAGACACATAGCAAACAGCAGATGAATTTTATGCTAATCAACCAATCAAAGAAGGAGGACCTATTCAACAAACTATAAAGCAATCATGTACACTCAGTGTAGGTTTTGGCCTTGAATTCCAAAAGCTATTGGAATACAGATATATAAACTACACTACACGGAATGAATGTTAGGGACTGCTGCTGCTCTTCTGCATGTGTATGTATAACAGGCACAACTCTCTGCTGCTGCTGCTGCTAATAGACCTCAGTCAAGAAGGAGAAGGGTGCTTAGGCCCGCTTTAACTTTTCAAAGTATGCATGGGGTAGAAATAGTAGAGTGCTACAGGGTGGATAAAGACTCACTACAGGAACTCTGCAACCTCAGCTGTCCTCAATTGAGAGCAAGGACAAACCAAGGGGGACCAATACCTGTGGAGACTAAGGTATGTGTAGCACTTACAATATTAGCTACAGGAACCTTCCAGAGACCAACAGGAGATATGCTGGGGCATTCACAGGCATCAAAACCAGGATCCAACATCAATTCCTGAAGGCTATGTTACAGCATGCCAGTGACTGCATACCTTTTCCCCTTACCACTGAGAACACAGCCACAACAATGCGGGAGTTCTACCCCATAACACACTTCACTGAAGTATTGTGGGGCATAGACTACATGCACATTGAGATCGAAGCACCACCCAGGGAACAGGGAAGGGTCTACATAAACAGAAAAGGCTTCCACTCCATTAACTGCCAGGCTGTGTGTAATGTTAAGAGAGCCATCCTGAATGTGTGTGCTGGCAACCCCACCAGTTACCATATCTCCCATATCTGTCACAACTCTCAGCTCTACCAGAGGTTTTCCACCATGACTGATGATGCCCATCAAAAATGTACACACACCCACTGAAGAACACTATAATGAGGCACACACTCAAATAAGAAATATCATGGGGCATGTGTTTGGGCTGCTGAAGACATGATTAGATTTGCTAGACACATCGATGGGGCCCTGTAGTACAATTCCAGTACTTGTGCTGAAATTTTTACTGTCTGTGCTATCCTTTACAATATTATCCTGAGAAAACAGCTTCAACAGGAACAAGGTGAAGGGTCACACATCTCACCACCACTGGCAAGGTCACCACAGCCACACACAGGTGAGGACTCAGAAGGGGAGCCACCAGCCTGTGTGGATGTAAGTAGACATAAGCATGCACAATATTCCCTTACCCTGGCCAACAGGCAATGGATAGCACACATGCTGACCACCTATGGGATACAACATTCACCCTATGCACATAAATAACAGTAGCATTGATGCCAGGCAACACTCACAAACTTTACTTACCCATATAACAGTTGTAACTGTAGGACTATCAAGGTAATGCTGAACCTGGAACAGGAGAATAAATGGGTGCGAACACAAATGAATGGCAGATCCTTGCATACTGTTACTTGCTAATGTACCTAAGTAGAAGGTGTGTGAGTTTTACAGCAGACATCAATATTTTACAGAACTGACTTATATCAATAGATGTCTACTCTTTATCAAATAATAGGTCTCATGCATCAAAGATAAGCACAATACAAAATCTGTAAGAAAGCAGTAAAATTTTCAAAATAGCATCACAAACACACACACACACACACACACACACACAGACACACACACACACATATATATATATATATATATATATATATATATATATATATATATATACACTAAGCACTCAGTCAGCTGTATACCATGTGCATCAGAAAAAAAAGACAGATGTATCCCTGAATCCAAAAGACAGAAACAAGGAGACGGTACAGTTATCATAATTTGCACAGGGTGTTGTTTGGGGGGGGGGTGACAGGAGGCCAAAGCTGACACAAAAGGTAGTGAGAACGTGTGAGTGTCTGCAAGAACACAGCCAAGTTCTGTGCTAGCTCTACATCCTGGCATGCCGCACAGGTGTGAGCCTTTTATGGTAGAGGTAATAGTTCATCATTGTTTCCCCCTACTGTGAGAACTGGCTCTGTCAGGAGTTGCACTGGCACATCCATTCCCATGGTCAGATGTGCTGGTGCTACCCAAATGTGATAGCTGTCTGTGGGATGAGATCTCCTCACAACATGGCCTACCACACCTGGGTGTGGATATTTCAACCACTGATGGAGCAATGGAAGTAATGTAACAACAGGAATGTGATCAGGCACAGCCATGTTGGCTAACAGCAAATGACACTGCTGACCTATCTCCAAGTGGATGCTGTTCTCCTGCCAGCAGATGCTCCATCACAGACAATCCCCATTCCATTGTGTCATTCATCCAATCCATTGAATCAGCCACATGGCAGAGGCAGTCATGCATGTCAGTCTGTGCCACATCTGCAATCCTAAATCTGTCCTTGGAGGCCCTAGTGGAACATGCCTGTGCCTACATGATGGCACTAAACATTTGTTGAGTGACACATAATTACACACCAGATTCACATGGAGGGCAGACAGCAGACCTCCTCTGAGCATCCCTAACAGCCCTCCTGCATGACACCTCACCTACACTTTGGCTATGGCCAGAGTCAGCTGGCACTGAAGCTGCAGTAACCACACTACCTTGATTAAGTGTCTTACCCTCCACCTGTCCAATATCTGTGGGCTCAGTGGAATAGGTATATGTAGGCATACTGATTGTGTCTGATGGAAATTCAGGGAATGACTGAATGTCAACCTCAGTGTCAGATTCAACCTCTGCACCCCCGACTGTGCCTCTGTTTGACCACCATCATCATCACAGCTACAGATACTCCAACATCAGATGGTAAGAGTCCTACATGTCCACTGTCAGGATCATCTGTGATAATAAGCAATAATCGCAGGAACAAAATTACTACTGCGCTAAATATTAAAATAATTTATATGATGCACTAACACTGGTCCCACTATTGCAGAAGGCACAGCAATACAGACACTCATTACACCCACCTCACACATGCAAGTAAATGCATATATCTGATGAATGGTCATCAATAAGCAAAAAAAATGCTAACCACGTGCAGATGACTCCACACATTGTAGAGAGGATGATCCCGGAAGAAATGAAGCAAAGGAAGGACAATTAAACATCACAACACAGGGGAACAGTGAATATACAATTGCCTATATGTCCTATATGAATACTTTTAACTAAAACTTGGCTGACACATCCACCCACAGCCCATTTGTAATGAACAGTTGTGTCATATATATCTATTAACCTATCAACAGGTACAGGAAAAAATTCCCCCAGAAAGTATCACTCAAATAATATATTTTACTATACAAGCAAATCTAGAAATTGCCATATATAAGCTTACCTGGAAGCTGCTCCTGGACACAGTTGCCCCCCCCCCCCCCCAGACACCCACAGGCACATCAGCACTGACATCAAGCACATGTTATTATGCAGTATCGACTGAGCTGTCTGCCCCAACACTCTGCCCCCCACCATAGCCAGCTGTTTTTAGGCAACTGCAGCTGCTGTCCTCCAGGCTGATGAAATCATATCAGTGCTTCTGTGATGCACCTGATCATAATTCCTGGCATACCCCCTACTGCATTGACATCATTCATTAACTGGTTCCAGGTCTGCATTCTGGCAGCCATATCCACATGTCCTCACGCCTGCTTTATCACTTCATTTTCAGAGTCACTGAAAGGGGCCTTACATGGATTTTGTAAGCTTAGGTGCCATAATATTATGTGACATAAAACTGAGAAAGATACAACACATAAGTATCACCTAACTAAAGTCTTGCTTGCATGCACATTTGTCAACATTAAGCATTGGAAATACACTTTTAAGTTATTAAAACTGAAGGTTATGTGGTTGTCCCACATCACCCTCACAGACAAACCAAGGTTTGTTCAAACCAAGGATTACCACTTTAGTAATGTATTATGTAGTATGTATCAGGATGCCTACACATTTTCAAGGGAAAAGCACTCGAAATACACTTTTGTTCTGGCAACCCACAAATAGTAGGTGGCTTCTCCACCCCCAAAACAACAAACAAATGAAGGTTTGTACAAACCAAGGAACACCACAGAATTAAATTAGTATGCATGATTTCCACATAATTATCAGAATGTGCACACATTTACAACAGAAAAGTAAATGTATGATTGCCAATCACCCTCACTGTATCCACCACTTCCCTGGATGTGGCCCTGAGCCATCTCAGAAGCATAACACCTGTGTCAGTAATACATTATATTTCTCTGCAATAATGTAGCAAACTGTAAACTACAATTTTAACAATAATGCTTGTGATGAAAGTTAATAACCTGTCTATATGAAAAAAATGTAAATGCCAAAAATGCCTATGCCAACAGTGAACTATAAGAAGTGCATACAGATAAAAGTTAGATTTTCTACTAGATCTATAAATTGCTTTGTAACATGGTACAAAACCTAGAATACACGTGAATAATGCAATCATACCTTAGCAAAATTAGAAGCCTTCAAAGGAATAGCAATCTTTTGTTTTGTCCAAATACACAAGTCTCCTCACCTTCAAGTTTCCTAGCTACACGGTTACTTTTTATAGTGTTGATTTAGGCATTTGAGCATGGTAAAGATGCAAATGAGGTGTGAATGCATTAGAATTGCTGAATACCAAACTTTTGTCTTCATGTAGCAAATACAAGCATAGTGTAGGCTCTACAACACTGTTAGTAGCTAATGGCTTGAAAGTGTAAATGATTAGTGGGAGGGAGAAGGAAGACACAATAGCAATTCAGACTACCTTCCCTGCAGTGGGTATGTCACTCAGGATATACTTAACAAAGTGCAGAAATAACTTTAGCATGCTTTTAAATGGAACTAAACAGCACACATTTATCTTTTTTCAATAGTAGGCAAACTCTCTGCCTGTGCTGAGAAATGTTTTCACTGTCATGTAATTTTTATCATGCAGGTAAAGGAGAATGATACAAAATGCACTAGAGAATGCATGCCTGAGATCACAGCAAAGATATGGGAAGAATAAACACAATACAAAGGGAAGACAGAGCTACATTTGTGCAAAGAGATTCATAAATGGTTGTGTGATCTTGTGTGACTAAATGTGTAAGCCACACATGTACAACCAGCTGAGAATGTAAAAGTGGATGCCTTGTTAGTATTGTACAGGAAATGTGAATTGCTTGTATGCACGTGATTTGCTTTACTGTTGCAAAGCTGTGTCTGTGGCAAAGAGAGATAACACACTCCCACTGTGTTTTGTAGTTTCATTAGTATAATAGTTCAAATCCAGAGCTATGTAATATCCTTTAGCACGTGTTAAAATGTTTTTTTTAATATTAATATTTGCAAGGTGTGCGGCTTAGCACACATACAATGAAACACATAAGTATTTAAAATTTAATATCAGTTGCCTTAAGAAGCACAGTCCCACTTAACAACATTGTGCGGCAGTCAGAAGCTTAAACAATATGGATGGCATAAATTACAGCTGTAAATCAACTGTGTGTGAAGCACACCTTGTAAAGATGTTGAGGCACACAGGGCATAGGATAGTCAGACCATAGTTCAAGTCCCACATTATTTTTTAAGCATAAATGATATTAAGCATTTTTTACAAAGAAAATGTATTCTTGCCTTTGCCTGTCTTGTTTGTGCATTGCTCACCTATGCACAAATATGACTCACTGCTGCAGACAAAAAAAAAAACTACATTGTTACTTGTGTAAATGACACATTCTTACTTCTTTCACCTTCCTGCATGCAAATGCACTTAGTGACATTGTGTGGTGGTCAGCACTCATACAAAACACCTACAGACAAAAAAGAAACATTGTAACTTGCTAAAATGAAAAAATGTTAATTGCTTTGACTTCCTATGTGCAAACATGCTAAGTGGCATTGCACAGAAGTTAGCACTATAGACAGTAATGAGTGTAAAAAATACACCTGCTGTCTAGCTTTCACTGTGACAGCAGGTATAACTTCATGGCCATAACACAGTCAGGGTTCTAATCCAGTACATTCCAATTTTTATTAATGCTGTTCCACTGTAATTTATGTAAAAAATAACAATATAAAGATAATTATGTATAATAACTACCTATAGCAGTTGATATCATATGAATTAAATGTGTAACTGGGGGTATCCTGATAATTATGTTTCTGTAATTACATTTTTTTCTTCGTCCCGGGGTGGACTCCATATTTTACTGATAGTCATCTACACAACTCACATAACATAAGTATAGCTGTAAAACGGAATGCATTGTGTGGTCTGATCCAGAATCAGAAGTCTAACCTGAAAGTAATACAAGTATATGAATTACTAGTATATTGTCACACATTACTCCTGCTGCTGCATCACAAATTAGAATGCATAAACCAAGCCTTTTCAGGTCACACACATACACGGTTTACCGAAGTGTAGCACCACTCACTATTTAATGTGTCTATATAATTAATGATCATGTCTAACAAATACTTCTTCTGTGGCAATGAGGAAAAAACACCTATGTGGAAGAAAATACATTATCTGATTTATATAGCTTTGAATCCCATATAGTACAAATTATTTATTTATATTTAGTATTTATTCCCAGTTTGATGACCGGGGAAGTCCACTGAGGCAAGCAGAGCTAATTTTCAATGAAGGCCTAGGGATAAAAGCTCCAAAAGCAGTTAACGGAATATAACCTAAGTACAATATGGAATATACAGTATACAAAAGCATAAATATACAATTTAAATTACAAATACAAAATCAGGGAGTAATACATATAATATCATTAAAAGTACACGTCATAAAGTGTTTAGACAAGTTTAGTGTTTGTTCTAAGAATAATGTTAGTGATCAGAAATGATAGCAGACAAGATTGAAGGGAGGTTTGAAAGAGACAACAGTGTAATTTAGGTGGGAAGGGAGCAGGAACAGTCCCAGTTTGAGGTAAGGTAAGAATGGAGGAGAGATTTGAAATTAGAGTGGTTGTGAGTACAGTGGGGGGATTCCATATTTTAGCTAAGGAGTGTGATAGAAGTAATTGGCCAGAAGGTAGTAGGGTTTATAGATTTTAAGGAGGTTTTGGTTTTCAGATCTAAGAGTATGATCAGGGAGGTAAGGGGTTAAGATAGATGAAAGAGAGGGGTAAATGGAGGATTAGAATATGAGTTTGTGAGCAGTGGTGAGTTGTATGAATTTCAGGTATTTAGGGAGTGGAGAGAATGGCAGTGATGGGTGGAGTATTTGGACCTTGTAGCAAATTTACAGACTTTGTTATAGCAGTCTTCCAGTTTGGTTTTTAGGCTAAATTGTTGATGAGTAAGTAGAGAGGCTCCATACATAAGAGAGGGGAGCAGGTAGGTGGAGGCTAGAGTATGTCTGGTAGAAGTGGTTAGATAGTAATTTAGTTTGGTGTGAGGTACAATATCGATTAGAGTGTTATTGTGGCTTTTTATTTTAAAGGAGCTTTTGTCTATGGTGACATTTCTTGAAGGAGAGAATATCATGATTTTTGTTTTGTTAGCATTGAGACAGAGATGGTTGTTTAGCATCCAAGTTTCGGTATTGGAGTAGGCTGTTTGGATTTTTTAAGGAGTTTGGAGTGAGATTTTGCTGTACAGATGATTGTGGAATCATCAGCATACTGGATCAGTGTAGCATTATCCATGGATTTGAGAAAGTTATTAATGAAAATATTGAAAAGTAAGGGGCCGAGAGTAGAACCTTGGGGGACACTGGAGGGATTGTTGAGAAAGGATGAAGTGGAATTTTTCCATTTAACAGCTTGTTGTCTGTTGGAGAGAGAGCTTGTAAACCAGGCTGTGGAGGAAGGAGAAAAACTGATGGAGGAAAGTTGACATAAGAGTAAAGGATGTGAGACCGTGTCAAAGGATTTGGAGAGATCTAAGTGAAGGGTGGATACAATTTTCCCAGAGTCACGAGCACAATTAATGGTGTCAAGAAAGGACAGAAGAGCAGTGGTAGTGCTGTGGTCAGGCCTAAAACCATGTTGTCCTGGGGTAAGAAGATGATTGTGTGTTAGGTATAGCAAACGTTGGTGATGAATGCACTTTTCAAGGATTTTAAAAAGAGGCGAGATAATAGCTATAGGATGGAAGTTAGTAGTGTCTGTGTTATTGCTGCCTTTGTGGAGAGGGGTGACAAAAGCTTTCTTCCAGTGTGAGGGGCCATAGGCTTCTTGGATGGACCTGTTGATAAGATTACTTTTAATAAATTACTTTTAACAGTGTCTAAGGCCACACAAAATATGCGTCAAGTCATGAAATTTATACCCCCCAATTCATGTCTTAAAAGTCAAGTCATTTAAGAGGTATAGCAGCAGACAAGCCATAAATTAATGCCAACTGTCTCATTGCCCTTCCTGTTTCATAAACTGCCTTCGCCTCTGTTTCCCAGTGTTGCTCTCCATGGACAATAACTTAAACAAGGTTGGCATGGTTATGTGGGTTTGTGCACTGACTATAAAAATCGATATCACGAATACGTAGGAAAACACTAACTGCTGCTGGATGACCTGTGCAGACATGGCAGGAGCTGGCAAGGATGGTGCCCAAATCAGGTCTTGAAGACGGAGTATAGAGGAGTCAAGAATATTCTTTGCACCCCTTGCAAAGTGATACAGCCATAGGCTGTTGCAGGGGTACTATACCAGGTCTCAGTATAAATATGAGGCTTGGAACAGTCTAGCCAAGGCAATCTCCAGTATGACTGGCATTCCACGCACAGTGGAGCAATGCAGGTATCAGTACAATGACCTGAAATGGCACAAGCAGGCAGAACCCAACCAGTAGCTTGATGAGTTAAGGCTGCTGACATCTCACAGTTGTCTAAGTATACAGTTAAAGCAACATTTACTGATGTAGAAAGCTGTAGATAGCCAAGACTGGGATGTATAATGCTTTCATGTGTCTTTTTTCTATTTATTTTTCAGTTGCTCAGAAGTTTTCAATGAACAGAGAGTCCCATGCTGAATGTTTTGAAAGACTCAGAGAAGCAAGGGATTTGTATGTAGCACAAATTACCATTAGTTTATTAACATTATTGCTCTTCCACATATTGCTAGCAAATTAAGCATGCATATCTTAACTGTAAAAGCAAACATGCATGCTTTATTCTGTAGCTCAAGGTGATTGTAGGAGTCAAGTGTAATAGTGTATTCAGTTGTTGTGGGTTCAAATCCCATTAAGTAACAAAGTCATACTAATAAGAAATATTTAATATTAATTTCAACAAAATTGGCAAAATTGTCATTAATCTGTATTTTCTTTAAAGCATATATGCGATACATGCATATTGCAAGGATTATTTGGAACAATCCACAGTTCTATTTTATATTTTTAAAAAGTATAGCTAATGTAAAAATAAAAATATATTTTTATTTTACTAAATTATTGCATATAACATAAAATTAGCTATTTTTCTTCTTTTTTTCTCTCTTACCCCACCCCTTATCTCTCTTTTTTATTTTTATACGTGTGATCACACCATTCTGATGTCATAACTTTCTGACAACAAACAAAATGATTTCTAGCACAGGGAGGTAGGCCAAATATTGTGGCTCAGCCTCCCATCTCTCCAACTGCTGCTGCACCAATACTTAGCACATCTGAAACAAAACCTGGTAGTACTGCCTCTGCACTACCTGGGCCCTCAACATCAGGTAGCAATACCCCCAGCAGCTGGTGCAGTGGTACTGTCCAGGAGTATTGGTGGAGGTGGGCAATACATCACCTGCCAGGAGCTGCCAGGCATGGTGCATGAGGTCTTAAGCAGCACTGGTACATGCCGCAGCCATCTGGAAAACTTGCTTGTCAGAATACAGAAAACACCCAAATGTCAAGCAATCCAAAAGGAAGCCAAAGGAGGGGACGGTGATGACAGTTCTGAGGGTGAGGAGTAGATCCTCACTGTCCCCATGCTAAATGGGCATGTGCCTTTAACATCTCCTTCCTATTCCCAATCATGGTATCCCCCAAATGTTTGTGTCCCTCACCATCCCTGTGTCTGTCTTGTCTGTCCTGTTTGTCTGCACCTGCTTCCTCGCCTATCCTACCTACCTGACTCTGACATTCCTACATCCCTGTCCCAACATTCTTCTATTTTTGAAATAAAACAAAAAATGAGCACCTCTCCCACAAAAACTGTTGTCCTTACATAGGTCTCTACTTCACATGTATCTTCTTGACACTTGATTTGTTATGCAACATGATTACATTGTTGTCATCTACCTGTACTGTGGTAATGTATCTAGTTTTATATATATGTGTTCATATTACACTGTTGAAGAAGTGGAAAGCCATGGTTCTTTCCTAATTCCCTTCTGCAAATACTTATATTGCTTCACCTTTGTGCTTCTGTTGTTTAGCCCCCATTTCAGCACTCTCCTATCTATTCCATTTTCACACCTTTAATCTGGGCAAAAATAGAATTGCACAGCAGAAATCCACCATAATCAAGGCTTCACTTTTTTTCCTCTGCATTTGCACATAGTTTGGCATCTTGCACCAGTGCTGAGTGACAGTGAATGGCTCTTCATGTCCTATGGCAATAACTGGTGAGTTTTTGTCATCGATTACACTAGTCTGATTATCTCCATGCAATGCTGCTTAAACTCTCTGTGCTACAGGGGCACAAAGATAAAGCAAAGTAAATGCAGTACTTTGAAATACTTACTCTGACAGTTATTTAGACTTCTGAATGTATAAAAATGCAAATCCATATGTATAGTGTTGACATAAATCACTTCACTGATGTTTATTTTTATGTAGTACTTCACTGTAGTCATTGCTTCTCACATCTTCAAGAATTATCACATTTACTTATGTAATGCCATCCTGACACCATGTGTAAAAAAATTGGATTGAGCTGTATTCGAACCCTGTATCATTTATGTTTTGGATATGAATTCATTGCTCTTACACCTGCTATCACAAGGAAACTAGGCAGCAACTCTACTTTTTTTTATACTCAGCACTGCCCAAAGTGCTGACAGCTGCACCTCGCCACTTTACGTATTTTCATGAAGGAAGCCAAACTAATAGAAATATTATGTTTTCACATTTAAGCAGAGAACTGCTTTTGTTTGTCACTTAACTCTGCGCAAATGGGGAAGGCAATAGCAACAGTTCTTAATGTCAGCAAAGTTATGACACAACATTTACAATATAAACTACAGTATGAACATCATAATATTTGTCAGCTATTTTTCTCATAGCATATATTGCTAACTACTTCTCAAGTTCAAGTTGTATTCATTAAATGTGATTCTCGTATGTATAAATGCTTTGCCATTGTTCATGCAAACCAGTTGCTCAGCGGTACGCTATGTAAGGAAGCGATTGGCATGTATTACTATGTTTATTGCCCAGTTATTCTTCATCCCATCAAAATCCATGTAAAACCACAACCAAAGGGAAGGGACTTGTTATTGACTGAATACATATTTCCTCAGACTCGTGTGCCATGCACCCATGCACTTAAAAATTAATATGTCAGTAATAGGTCTAGTGTCAAGTACACCACAAAAATAAGTAGCACAACTGGAAAAGCACACACAGACTTTGCCACAGCTTGCTGTGAGGGAAAGGTTAGTTTGCTTTTGATTTCTTGTACTTTGTATTACTTTATTGCCTTTTTCTATTTTGTATACTGTGATTTGTTTTCTTTACACTGTGTTTTACTTGTATTCTGCTTTTAATTGCATATTAAAACTTGAAAACAAACCACAGCTCTGTCTCTTGTGAGTCAAACAGAATTTTGCCCACCATCCCAGCCTGTTACTGTTGTGTTATTAAATACCACTGTCTTTCTAGTTGCCTGCCCGTTATGTTAATTTGACTATATATCTCTTTCCCTCTCTCCTTTCACTGGCTGTTGTAAGTAAGCACAAAATTATCATTTTGGGAAATCACTCCGCATAAACTATTTAAATTTATTGGCCATCCCACTGTATTCCATAGTACCAGAATGCAAAAGTGCCCCCCCCCCTTTCAATCTATCTTGCTCTTTTAAAAATAGTGGCTCTCCACTAAGACAGCTAAAACTTAGGTTGCCCACTTTCATATCTAACTGCTTAGTGGACATTGCAGTGTTTAGGAATAAAGCATTTTGTTCATCTTATCGTTAAACATCTATTGCAAGACCATCAGTTATTGGATAGCCCACATTCTGCCTCTCAGTAGTCATCTTGGGATTAGTGCTTCTGTTTTCTCCTGGTGAGAGAAGGAGTGCAGTTACATGATTTGCTGGAGACTGATGATCACCAGAAAGCTTAATAACTGCTTTATAGGTGACAGATTGGAATTTGTGCTTATATTCTGCTCCTGGTGAGATAAGGAGCAGAGTTTATTGATTCCTGACTGTTTCTGGTTAAAGAGTGAGTGTCTGTGCTTAACGTTCCTGATTGGTCTGTTTGCTGTTCAAGGCAGCTACCAGAAAAAGGCTACAAGCCTACAGACCTTTGCATCTTCTGGGACAAGACTGTGGATCACCAAACAGGCTGCGGCCTGCTTCTCTTCTTGGGATCGGTGCTACCATTTTGCTTCTGGTGAGAGAAGAATCAAAGGATCATTGTATCCCAACAGAGTGATGCTGTGGTGAGACCAGTATTAGTAGACTCCCCTATTTTCATCATTCTTAACAAGCTAATTCTTTGTTTTCAGTAAGTACTGCTTGATTTGTTTCTAACTACAGAATATGTGCCTAAATACCCCATCCTTACATTTTCAGGGCCTGTGTATTGGTTTACCTTCAAGTGCTTGGCAGTGCTCTGTACAGACTCAGACACCTTGAATGACATTTCTCCTCTAAAAGCACAACTGTAATTTCTCCAATACCTAGTTGCACACAGGACAAGTAGTTTGCAATGACAAGCAATGTCCAGATAGTTGCATACCGGAATCTCCTGACAATGATTGATATTCTCACTCCAACTGTCTAATCAGTAAAAAAGGGTCTGTTGCCATGGATATGAACTTTCCTGCTGTCTCCGTTACTGGTTTGGTGGATATGGGCTCATGGAGGCAATGCAGAAATTGCCTCATGTGTATTGGCAACCAGTTAACTCTCAAACAAACTGATATGGTATATGAGAGATATATTTACGCAATGTCATTGGAGGCAAAGCTCTCACATAAAAGTGCTCCTAATGTCAATAAGATTGTCAGTAGTACACACACTGCTCCCATCATGCACAATTCAAAGCAGACTTATCAACCCATATATGCTGAGGTGCTTACATGTAACCTTACTAAACCACAGAAACCTCCTATACAAAGTACACATAACAAATACCCTCAGCAGCACCAAATGTGCTCTTTCAAAACAACACCCACATCAACACATAGAGCTACATCTCATGGAGCCTGTACCTCTAAGCCCATAAGGCAAGCCACCACACAATACAACATTCTAATCATTGGAGACTCCATCATGAGACACACTGATGTCCCTCTCACTCGGCTGAGTAAGGAAAATGTTACAGTCATTTGCTTATCAGGGACTAGGATCCACCACATTACAAATACACTCAGGTCATTGGACCACAATTACCAGTATGACTCAGTCATAGTCCATTTGGGTGTAAATGACCTGAGATGTACCTCCCTAGACTATATGAAGAGAGACATCATAGAGCTCTCAGAATATGTGTCTTAGGCTGGTATGAGCATAGCATTGGGCAGCATTTTACCTTCTCCAAGGATGATGCCACATTACAAACAAAAACATGATTGACTTTAATAATTGGCTTAGTTTCTGGTGTCATTCTAAAGGGGTGCAATATTTGTCAGCATGAAAGGCAATGGTCAACAGACCACGCTACTTTGCCAGGGATAGGCTGCACCTCTCCCCTCTAGGCTTTCGAATATTAGCTAAAATATTTTCTTCCCCATAGTGCCTTTTTTAGGCAATGCCAAACTGAAAGTACTTCTGCCATAGAAAATCTAAAGGTATTACTGCTCAATGCTAGGAGTCTAAACAAAAAACTCCACTCCCTAGAAGCTCTCTTTACACTAGAAAATGCTGACGTCTGTGTGGTCACTGAGACATGGTTTAAAGTCATGGAGGACACACCAACAGTGAAAAGTTACAATGCCTTCCACACATTTAGGCCAGCTACTTCACAGGCAGGGGCTAAAGGTGGAGGTGTCTCTATCTACATAAAAAATAAATATACTTCAAGGCTGGTCAAGCAGGACAATACACTTGAGCTGTTCCATGTTCAGATCACCATAGGTAAAATCCAGTACCACTTCCTTGCAAGCTATAGGTCCTTCTCTATGACCCAGGAAACCCATACCATGTATTTGAACTTATTATAAACACTAACCATCCAACCCAATACCATATTCATATTTGACTTTAATTATTCCACTATTAACTGGAAATCCTATACGACAACAAACATACATGCACAGAGATTCCTGTATTTTGTAAACACAAACTCCATGGACCAGATAGTTAATACACCAACCAGGGGTGCAACCATACTGGATCTGGTCCTCACTAATATGGGAGACTGCTGTACACCCCCTACTGTAATACTTTCCCTGGTAAGGTCAGACCACAAAATGGTCTGCTTTGAAGTAAAAATAAAACCTGGACCCCCAGCTAAATGTGGAATATTTGGGAACTACTCTAAGGCTAACCTCCTATTAAGTGAGAACCAAGCAAAATTTCAAGCCCCCATAAACCTTGAGAACACTGCTGCCTAGGCAGAACTGTTCACAGAAACCCTGTACAAGCATGTTAGTAGCTGGATAGAGGAAGTTGTACCCACCAGGAAGAAGTACAGGACTAACTCAAAAAACAAGCCATCTTGGTGGAATCACAAAATCAATAGGCTGTATAACAGGAGGAAGAAAATCATGGCAAAAATTAGGAGGTTCAGCACCCAGCAGGATAAAAGCACTCTCATCAAACTAAATAAGCAACTCAGAAGACAAATAAAGTCTACCAAAGTCAAATTTGAGGTAAGTTTCACCTCCCAGGCCAAGGATAACCACAAAGTATTTTTTAGCTATGTCCGCAACCTCAAAGGCAATACACAACTGTGTGTAGAGCTCATTGTAAATGGAGCCATCTATACTTTGGCAGAAGATATAACAAACCACCTGGCTGATAAATTCAGCTCCAACTTAACCCCTCTCTCCCCCTCAACCTTCCCTGAAGAAATATCATTTATTTATTTATTTTATTTGACATTTGTTGACTGGGATAGTCTGACTGGGTTGATGCCTTTTTTCAGCAGAGGCCCAGGGAGAAAAGCTCCAAAGTAATATTATATAATATTTCATGTTACAGTAAATGTATAATGCAGTGTGATTCTCTACAAATGCATTAACAAAAATGAAGGCAAAAGAGACATGGTATACAACTGTGGTTAAGACAGGTTGTTATAAGAGTGACTCATAGTTGAGGGATAGTAGACAGTGGTGAGATCAGCAGGTCAGTAGTAGTATTCTACAGGGGCAGGGTTAGTAGGAGTGCATACCAAGTGAGTCCAGTAGAGGTGGAGATGATAATAGATGTTAGTTGCCGTAGTAGTATAGCAGAGGTCCAGAACAGATAAGTGAGGGTGGCAGTTGAGAGTCAGATAATAGTAGAAAGTGATTGGGTTGTAGAAGATGTTGTGGTATAGAAGAAGGGTAATGGGTATTAGGTAGAAGAGGAGGAGAATAAGGGAGAGGGTAATAGGATCAGGACTGGATTTGTGGAGGTAGGTTACAGGGACATGTCCCAGGTGTGGTTTAGGTAAAGTCTGATGAATTTCTTAAATTTGTAAGTGTGGGGTATGCTTCTTAGGGCCAAGGGAAGCTTGTTCCAAAGGATGGCAAGTGAGTAACTGTGCAGACTCCATCCTGTAGATTTTGTTTGGTTTGTAGATTTGTAAAGAACATTGATCAGAGCTCCTAAGGGGATGAGAGGGGTTATAAAATGAGACTAGTGAGGAAATACTTGGACAGGATGAGGGTTTATAGATGATGAAGTGGATGATGAGTAGTTGGATAGATTTGAGGTTGTTTGGGAATTCAAGCCAGTTGAGTGATCTAAGGTCATGACAGTGGTGAGATTTGGAAGGCAAATTAGCAGCAAATCTGGCAACTTTGTTATAGGTAGTTTGGAGAGTAGAGAAGACTGAAGGCTAGTAAAGATTTGTGAACTGTAGAAGAGGCTGGGAAGAAGGTAAGCATTGGCAAGTGCAATTCAAGAGTCAGAGGTGAGGTATCCTTTGTTTTTGTAAAGGAGGCTCAGCTTTTGAGGGGTTTTCTTGATGCAGTGATGAATGTGTAGGTCAGATTTCAGTTGATCATCTAAGATTACGCCAAGTAGCTTCATATGGTTATTGGGAGATATTATAGTCATGTTTTGTGAAGAGATGTTAAATGAGGATTTGAGGTGGTAGAGGGGTTTTGGAAGGAAGAGTTGCAGTTTTGTTTTTTATGGTTGAGTACAAGTTGTTTATTTTGTAAGCCAGGTGTCTGTGACATTAAATGATTTTTCTGTGAGAGTGAGCAGTTCAGATGAGCTATCTGCTATGGAAATAATTGTGGAGTCATCCACGTACTGTATGAGAGATGACTGGGGACAGAATTTATGGAGTTCATTGGTAAAGATGTTAAAGAGGAGGGGTCCAAGAATGGAGCCTTATGGGACTCCAGTTTTCATGGGTAGAAAGAGAGAGAGAGCAGAGAGCCATTTGACAGACTGTTGCCATTCAGAGAGGTAGCTGTTAAACCAGGATATAGTTGCAGAGGAAAGGTTGAGCTGGGAGAGTTTAGAGAGGAGGACGAGGTGGGAGACAGTGTCAAAGGTTTTGGACACGTCTAAGAATAGGCAGGAGACACGTTTATTGTTATCTCTGGTTAGGGAGATGGTATTGGCGAAAGAGATTACAGCAGGGGGGTGCTGTGATGTGGGCGGAAGCCATGTTGGGTAGGGGTGAGCAGATTGTCTTGAATGAGGTGGGTCAAGATTTGTTTGTGTACACAGTGTTTAAGCATTTTGTAGAGGGGAGAAAGTATAGCAATTGGTCGAAAGTTTGAATGTTCAGTGGAATTACCACCTTTGTGTATGGGTATGGTATAGAATTTTTCCATAGGGTAGGGACAGTTGATTTAGCGATAGAGTGATTAATTAAGATGGAGACAGGGTATGCTATTGATGTAGCAGCAGTTTTTAGGAAGAGTTCTGGCAGTTTGTCAACTGATGGAGAGCATGGTTTAAGTTTTAGAGGGAGTTTTTTAATGTAGCTTATGGGAAAGGGCCTTAGAGAAAAGGGGGAAAATTCACGATGGGGGGTTGTGGGTGGTGAGGGTGGGGCTGGTTAAAGGGCTGCATAAGTTTGCTTATGGTGTCAATGAAGTAAGAATTGAAGATGGATGCAGTTTCAAGTGGTGTGTTGTTGGGGCAGTGGTTAGGTGTTGAAAGATTACCTGTGTGGAATATTTGGTTCATGCTCTTCCAGAAATTCTTGGGGTTTCTGGAGCATGTAGTCTGGCGCTGAAGGTAACAATTCTTTTTATCATTATTGATGTGCATTTTAATGAGATTTCTGAGTTCTCTATATATGATACAGCTTCACTGAGAGGTAATGTGAGAAGAGTGGACCAGTCTATTGCTGAGAGAGAATCATTGAAAGACTCAGAGTTAAAGTTAGTCAGTTTCCAACATTCTTTGAATTTGTGGGGTTTGGGAATGTGGGAGGAGAGTTGAAGAATTCGTATTGGACAATGGTCACTGATGGAGTCAGGTAGTATTTTGGGCTGAGTATCGTTGTTGGGATTGGAAACAAGAATCCAGTCAATGATATAACTGAAGTTGGTGGGTTTGTTGTGGAAAGTGGGGGAGGAGATGAGTTGGGTATAGCCATAAAGGTTAATGCAGGTGGTAAGGGAGTTAGCTGTGAGGGTAAGCCAGTTGATATTAACATCTCCTAGTGTAATGGTCTCATTAGGGATATGGTCAGTGATCCAATTTAGAATCTGCTCTAGTATGGGTATGTTATCCCCTGGTGGAATGTAGATGGCAGCTATTGTTATTGTCTTGTGATTGCTGGTTTTAAAGTTGGCAATGAGGAGCTATCACTAGGGAAGAGGGCCTTAATGCTCTTTCTAAGACCAAGAACACTGTATCAATGGGCCTACACAATGTCCCAGGATACCTTCTAAATAGCATGAAAGATGACCTATCAGGGCCTCTGGGATTACTATTTAACTGTAGCCTCTAAACAGGCTTCATGCCTCATGAATGCAGAATGGCAACAGTCATCTCTCTGCACAAAGGTGGTCCATCTACAGACCCTGGGAACTGCAGACCCATAAGCCTCACTAGTCATATATGTAAAGCCATGGAAATAATTATCATGGAGATGATCAAAAGAGATATAGTAAATCTCCAGGCACTGAACCCAACCCAGTTTGGTTTTGTCAAGAGCAGACCATGCCTATTCAACCTGATTGATTTCTTTGAGAGAGTCACCAAAGCAATGGATGAGGGCAAGATTGTTCACACTGCCTACCTTGACCTGGCCAAGGCATTTGACACAATAGCCCACTCAGGCATTGTTGACAAACTCAAGATGTTAGGTACAAACCTGTATGTCACCCAGTGGATAGCCAAATGGCACACAGGCAGGACCCAGGAAGTTAGAAATCAAGAGGCCACCTCTATAAAGAGGCCAGTCAGAAGTGGAGTCCCTCAGGGATCAGTCTTTGGACTTCTCCTTTTTGGTATTTACTTTTCAGAAGTCAAGGCCAATATCAGTAGCCACTGGGTGAATAAAGTTGCAGATTATTGCAAATCAAGAGCTGTCATTGAATCTCACATTGGCACAAATGTTCTCCAGGAGGGGCTGACACAGACAAATGACTAGTGTCAGAGCCATGGACTAAAACTAAATGCTAAGAAATTAATAATGGTATCCTTTGGGAAGTCATCTATCCCTGGTATATACCATATTGACAACACACCCCTTAGTGTTGACCCAGTAGTCAGGGACTTAGGGACACATGTAGATAGTAATCTGGCTTTTGACCATCAAATGTCTACAGTGGTGAGGAAATCATTCTATGATGTTCAACTTATAAACAAAGGTATGGCATTTAAGTCCAAAGAAGTAATAGTTTCACTTTATTCAGCATTCATCAGACCTATCACTGAGTACAATGCCCCCTTTGGTATGTATCTAATCAGGCATATCCAGCCACTAGAACATCCACAAAGGTTCCTCATTAAAGAATACAGGTCATAAGTAAAATGTCTTGTGCAGACCGCCTCAAGACCTTATCCCTGTAATCTGTCTCCTGTAGGCTTTTGAGGGGATATCTATGCCTGGCATACATGGCATTATCAGACCCCACTCTGATGAACCTCCTGCATATCCACAAAACAAACAGCACCAGAATTACCCATTCTAAAGACTTAAACCTTGCCTGTGATATAAATACGACCTGCTGGAGAGATAGATATGTATCCTAGAGACTATGCTATCTATGGAATAGGCTCCCCATCCATGTGAAGCAGAGTTCCTCCCTAACCCAATTCAAGTGCATGGGAAACTAGAAATTCATCCCTGGATTGGCACCTATGTATCTAATGGACACAGGTGACCTCTAAATGGTTTGTCTCCTAGGCCTTTGCTTACACTTATCAAGGGTATTCAAACTTGTCAGAGATTTGGGATGCATGACTAGTGTGGTCATTAGCCCAGTAAACACCTATGAACCTGTGAATGGCACATTATTTAAAGCTTTATACTGACAAGTGACATTTAGATTGTCTTATATTTGTCTTAGCATAAACATCAATTCATCACAATATGAACACACATACAATATTTGCATCCAGGCTGCTCACAAAATGTGTGTGTGTGTGTGTGTGTGTGTGTGTGTGTGTGTGTGTGTGTGTGTGTGTGTGTGTGTGTGTGTGTGTGTGTGTGTGTGTGTGTGTGTGCATGTGTCTGACTGAAAGTATATAATGTACACAACCATACTGATAAACAGGTACATGTATATCTTAATTCTTCAACATGCATTCATGACAGTTTACTATATATAGTTTAAGAAGCTGTCTTTTTAAAGTATATCTGCACATTGCAAGCAAAACAGACAATCCAAAGTCCACAGTTTGCACACTAATCTTATAACAGTATATATTACCTGCATCATATAATGATGTCATCCTCTATAAAGACCACTATAACAAGATAAAATCAGACTTCGTAGATGGAGCACATATTCATTTCTCTGTTCTGCAGATGGGAAAAATAGTTAAGTAGGGGTCCAGTTACTACAACAGCCAAATTGTGTGTGTGTGTCTGTATGTGTGATTGTGTGCACCTATATAGTCAGAAGAGTATGTCTGTGTCCGATTGTCAGGAATCAAGTGTCATGGAGAATAAAAAACTATACAGTCATACATGACTACATAGCCATTTCATACAGGCCTCTCAACATCTTCTTCCAAACAAAAAATGATGATGTCATCTGCTTCAAAGTGTTCTGTAACAGTGTAAAAGTCAGACTTGTGTCATGGATCTTGTGTTAAGTATTGTTTGCTCTATCCAGTGCAACTAGTTAGGTAGGCGTCCTAATGTCACTGTAGTCATATTGTGTGTGTCTGCATAGTCAGAAGAGCATGAGTCTATATCCTACTGTCAGCAATCAAGTCTCATGGAGAACAAAAAGTTTTACAGTCACAAATGATCAGACAGCCATTTCATACAGGCTCCCAATATCTTCTTCCAAACATATACTGATAACATCATCTGTTATAAAGTGTTCTACAATAGTGTAAATGTCATACTTGTGCTGTAGCACTTGCATTAAGTACAGTATTCTCTTTCTTGTGTAGTTTGTTAGGTAGGGGTTCTAATCTTACTCAACTTGTGTAGGTGCGTATGTTTTTATGTTAAGTTAACCATTACACATACACTCATACCCTTACTCTCTTCCATCATATAGATATAACAATTGTTGTTTAAATGCCATAATAATGGATATAATTGTATGTGATGTTGGCCATTAGCCTAGTAATGTCTTATGACCCTATGAACATTGCACATGTCAATGTTGTTGTCATCCACATGTGCTATGTTGAGCTGTGAATGTGTAGTAGCCCTACAACAGTGTTTTCCAATCTGTGATTTGAGATAATGTATTGATGGGCACTGCTGCCATTTGATTACATGCTCCTTCCATGTGCTGCCTGAGAGCTATTGACATAGGATGATGCTATATATATTGTTGCCTTACTAAGGCATGTGCTTTTGTAGTAGAACATACCAACATTCTACCCAGTTCTCATTTAATCATCACATTGACTCTTGCAGTATGGCACAGGTGGGCATGCGTATATCTACCAAAATTAAATGCTCTGTGAGATACATCAGTATAATGGCATACTGAATACACTGACACAAGCATCTTGTTTCATCCACATGTTGTAATGGTATTTACACAAACATATAAATAGTTCACATTCAATTGCAACATTGATGAATTCATTGTATGAACAATTGTGTTGCTGTTCACAAGGATTATTGAGGTGGTCCCCAGCAACACTGTGTGACTGTCAGCATTTGTATCATTAACTGTTCTGCAAGAATCACATCCACCTCATTTTTAATGTGTCCATATATTGTATCAGGGCACTCACACACAGCTTTCTAATGAAAAACACATATGCATATGATGTGACATTGGTGTAATGACATGCCATAGGTAGAGGTATATGACTGTGTGAACCCTTCCACTGTGTGGCATGTGATGCATACCCAAGGTTGTATTTGGAAGTGTTGTCACAAATCATTGTTTAAATAAGTATGAAATGTTAAGGGGAAAACACAACTAAGATCTGAACTGTTTTTGGATGGCACCACCCATACTCAACCATAGGAAATAGACAATCTGCTAGCTGACAGATTTGGATCAAACTTTACCCCCCTTTCCACACTGGACATCACCCAAAGTATACAGGCAAACATTATTCAGCTTATTTTCTCAAGAGAGCAGCTTATCTGTGAACTCTCTAAAGCTAAAAACATGACATCAATGAGCCCTGACAACATCCCAGGTTGCCTTTTAAAAACACTTATAACCTGACCTAGTAGATACAGTTGGATCCCTACTTAAACACAGCCTCCAGGCAGGCTGTGTTCTGGCAGAAGGGTGTACAGCAACAGTCATCTATCTGAACAAGGGGGGGGCCATCACTTGGCCCTGGGAATTATAGACCCATAATCCTGACTCACCTCAGCTGTGAGGGAATCAAAGGAATCATCATGGACCTAATCAAAAAGGACACAGGTAATCTTCCAACTGGGTATCCAACCCATTTTTTTTATTTGTTAAAGATACATCATGTCTGTTAAATCTGTTTGACTTCTTCAAGAAGGTCACCAAGGGCATGGATGAAAAAAAGACTGTGCATCCCACCTAAACTAGACCTGGCCAAGGCATTTGACACAAATCCACACTCGGTATTACAGAAACTCAACTTGGCATAAACATATATGCCACCAGGTGGGTAGCCAAATAGATCACCAATAAGACATGTGCTGTCAAAGTGTGTGAATTCTCCTCTAGCAAAAGGCCAGTGGCAAGGGCCATACCACAGAGTTATGTACTAGGTCCTTTCCCATCTCATTTACTTCTCAGAAGTCAAGATAAAACTTAGACAGCCTTTGTCTTAACTATGTGGATGACTACTAATTTTGGGCAATCATTGAATCCACAACCGCTATTGATATACTGCAGAAAGTATGCATGCACAAAAATGATTGGTCTCAGAGCCATTGAAATGCACTAAATAAACAAAAAAGCATAATTATTCCCTTTTGGAAAGAAATACCCAAACTAATTACAATATAAACAGCACACTCCTATGAGTACACCCAGTGGTACGTGATCTAGGTACTCAGATAGTAACCAGAACTTCGACCACCATGCGTCCACAGTCATGACAAATCCCTTGCTTGTGGCATAGCTTATAAGTATGGGCAGGCCATCTACATCAAAGGACATTATAATGCCATTGTACTCTGCCTTCATCACATCAATAATTGAATACAATGCACCCTTTTGCATGTACCTCACCACACATCTGCAACAGCTGGAGAAAACCCAAACTTTCATACAATGAGGATACATGTTGTAAACTAGTCATATGCAGAAAGACCGAAAGCCTTATCACTGTATTATATGTCCAATAGACTAATAAAGGTCGATTTGTGTCTGGCCTACAGGGCACCCTCCAATCTGGCCCTGATATAAATGTTACACATTGTTAATGCAAACAGCACAATGGTCACTTGTTCCAAGGATGTTAACCTAGCCTCTGACATAATAAATCATGTTGGAGAGAATCAGATACATCTCTTAGACACTACCCCTTCTCTGGAACATGTCTGTCATTTACATAAAGCAAAGGCCTCTCCTGACCCTCTTCAAGTGCAACCTAGATCAATGAATGGTTAATCATGATTGTACTCCTGTTGCTGCACCCATGTCCCTAATGGATAGAGGCAGCTGGTATGAGATAACATAGCATAGGCACATACCTGTGTGAACATTGTTCACATACCTATTGAACATTGTGTAATACATTGTTAAATATGGCTAGGCATTCATGGGATCTTAGGACTTTAGCCTAGTACTTTCCTATGCACCTATAAACCTATAAGTCTAATTCTATCTTAGGTACATCTATAGTGTGTTCATATAACCAAAAACTGTCACAAGTGCCAAGGAACCACAAGTAGAATTGCCAGGAAATAATTTATTGAAACTGAGCGCTTTCATCAAGAGGTATCCAGACTTCTTCAGAGTTAAACAGAAGTGGAAAAAAAGCTCCAATTTATACCTACATAGTTAATCACCTGACACAACATACCTAACAAATCAATCAATGTATAAAAAGTTATTACATAAAAACTGTATTGGTAATAAAATACACAATACACAAAATAAAAAATTCAACAAATAAGTAAGAAAGAATTTAAAAAACAATTAAATTTTAGTTAAACTTGGTACGATTTCAATTTTAATATACTTGCAATGGAAATTTGGTGGTTAAGCCCAGCGGATTTGCATGCATTCAGCCTAAGTTGCCATAGTAACTCCCTTAGTTCTAAAAGGTCTTCCCAAGGGCCTCCTCTGGGGTTGATTGCCACACAATCTAAGCCAAAAAAAGAAAAGAAAAAAAAGATCCGGATAGTTAGAAATGTGTTTTGCTAAGGAGCTATTCATATTGTTTTTTCTAATATCTAAAGTATGTTCATAGATATGCTCTATGGGAGGGCAAGTGTGAGGACATCCCCCCATTTGTTGACTACCTCAGTTCCATCACACCTTTTTTGAAATTTACCTATAATTTGAGCCCTATTTCTATCAACTATTTACATGTTCTTGTTTTTAAGGATCCAACTAATAAAACTATTGATACCACAATCTATAGAAAGCCAAACTATTGCAACAGTTTGTTACACTTTCACAGTAGCCACCCATACCATCAGAAAAAAGGCATTGTAAGAGGTCAATACATCAGGTTGGCTAAAATGATTTTGGATGACAGATTGTTCATGAATGAATGTGACAAACTGGCTAGGATGTTTCTAAATAGCGGATACCCTGCCAATATGATATCAACTGTAAGAACCAACATTGAGGCTGAAAGGAAAAATGGGTCCATATTCCCTTTGGTCAAGTCTCACACCTACAACATTAGTGAGTTGGCTAAGAAAAATGGTGACAGTAGAAATGATTTTTCTTCAAGCCTTGTTATACAGTTTTATGTAAAAGACACTAGTATCAGGAGAATAGTAAATAAAAACTGGGATATTTTCACCTTTTTCAACGGGTTAACTGATAAGCTGGGGGATAAACCAGTTGTTGTTTATAAAAAGGTAAAACTATTAAAAACCTTTTGTAAAGAGGTGAGAGTCTTTGGAAATTAAATTCACACAAGAAACCTGGTATGACTAAATGTCGAAACTGTGGGCAATGCAAGTTTATTTTGGTAGGTGACCAAATTAACATTAACAAAATGAGTATTAAAAGCACTTTTCCTTGTAATTGCAACACCTCTGGTGTCATTTATGCAGCTAGGTGCCAAAAATGTGTTTGTTACTATATAGGAAAAGCTAAAAGAAAGCTAAGGGAGCATTTAGATATTAGAAAAAATAATATGAATAGTTCCATAGCAAAACGCATGTCTAACCATCCTGATCATTTTTTTCTTTTTTTTTTTTTTTGGCTTAGATTATGTGGCACCAAATGAAAATTAATGGAGACTGATCAGTGCAGAAAATAAAATGAATAATCACAAAAAAGCACTGAACTGAAGAAACACTGCTCCACAGGGGTATATGCACAATATAATTTATTCCATCATGAAAACATATAGAACACTGATAAAAACATACAAAACACTGATAAAATGCTTAACGAATCACTGCAATTTTCATCTTGAATCAGACTTCATCAGATAAAATTATATCATTAAACTCACCCTTTTATACCCTTCACATATTCAAATCATCCATTGATGGCAAAGTGTTTTTTGGATGATTTGAATATGTGAAGGGTATAAAAAGGTGATTTTAATGCATATCATTTTATCTGATGAAGTCTGATTCAAAATGAAAGCAGAGTTGTTGTTAGCTTTAGAGATGCAGAGGAGAGATTTGTCAGTAGATCAGAGAGGACGATTAGTTTTGTATGGAGAGAGTAACTGGCTTAGTCCTGGGGTTTTTTCAGGATGTCTGACAATATTAAAGGCAATGACTTGCTGCTAGTAATTGAGTAGCTGTGGAAGTTCTAACCATTGTAGTTCACTTAGAGATTGACAGTGATGGGTTCTGAAGGTGGAGTTGTTAGCAAACTTGGCAATTTTATTGTAACATGATTCAAGTCTGGCGAGATCAGGTTTTCTGACTTGGTTAAGAATCGGCGCGGCATACATTAGAGTGAAGAGTAGCTGGGTTTGGGCTAGAGTGATCTGTGCATGTTCTGAGAGGAATTGTTTATGCCTATATAGGGTTCCCATTTTTGTGGACCTTTTTTATGGTTTGTGAGATATGGACATTGAAGAGTAGGTTATCATCAATTTCTACACCGAGGAGTTTGGTATGGTCAGAGGGAGATAGGATGGTACCATTTTTGGAAGAGATTTAAAAGGATAGGGAGTAGGTATAGATTTGTTTGGGGTGAAAAGTAGCAATTTTCTCTTATTGGGGTTTAGGATTAGCTGGATATCAGTAATCCAACTTTCTACAGAACTGAAAGATTCTTGGGTGAGTTGTTGTAGAGGGGAAAGTGATGGAACAGAGCAGATAAGAGTTGAATCGTCAGTATACTGTATAAGGGAGACATGCTGGGTGGAGGTGTGTAGATTGGCCTCTAGAAGTGTTATTCCATTATTACATACTGACATACACATTTTAGAACGTAAATCTACAAGGTACATATTAAGTCAGCAATAGCTACTGCAGCAGTAATCATTATTATCAATAAACTCCCTAGAGTCAGCACTGCAAGACTAGCTGAACATTTTTTAGTTTATGACTAAACCTGCTGTTCAAAAAGTATTTTTACAACTAATTAGATGGTTAGTGTGAAGGTCAATGCTGTTGAACATTCTGTTATGCAAACAAAATTAATTTGTGAATTTGTAATTAACAGAGCTGCTTAGTTCACATAGTTCATTAATACTAAAACTAAAATCCCAGCCTACCAGTGCAATTGCTTTATACATACTCAGTGATGCTAGCATTTCAATACAGCTTAATAATCTGCTAGCTGCTACCTTACCATAACATAGTATTGCAGTTATCCTTGCTGTCTTTGACCAGTTACAGTTATATCTCATGGTAAGAGCAAACAGGTTAGCAACTAGATATGGCACATCTCATGTTGTGTATGCTAGGGCATTTTCAGCAATATTGCAGGAATGATGAGCGGACAGGTGATCTGCTGTGGCGAACCCTAACCAGAAAAAGCTGAAAGAAGAAGAAGATTATTTTGTTGGAACACTAAAACTGCTTTATGCAAAATAACAAATAAGAGACAGCCAGGGGAGTGAGACAGATTGCAAAGCCTCTTGAAGTTGCAGCTGAAGGATATTTGCATTAAGCAACACAAAGATGGCTGGAATTCAATATGGTTCACAAAAATGGTAATGGATACAGTTAAAATATCATTTACACACAGACAGAGGGAAAAAAGGAGAAGAGGGCTAATTTAGAGTAAGACAGGTGAAAGAAGATGCAAGAGATACAGAAACAAGAGCTGTCAAAAGTAACTAGGCAGGGATCTAGAGCATTTGGTCAATGTGAAGTAGACTAAGCTCCCACCTCAGCTGAGATTTCAAACCAAAACTAGTACCAATATTCACCATCTCTTCCGATTTTTTTTTTTTTTGTAAATACTGACATTGTAAAACACATAGAAAGTGAAAATCTCATTTTAAAAATGAACTTAGCCAAGCCGTTTCACTTAGTGCCCTCAAATGAAAAACATCTTTGCCGATGAACAAAATTCTGCCAGAGAAGATCAAACTGGGAACAAGAGATATGTTTGAGCTCCTTAGCAAAAGGAAGTTTTGAAGCCCTAAAGTAATTTTATAAGAACTGGATGTTACAAGATATGGGGAGAAAGCAGTCCAGAAAGAATTAATAAAGATTTTTTATTAATCCTTTGTTGACCAGGTTAGTTGCCTTTTTTCAGCAGAGACCCAAGATGGCATTTATACTACTAGAAGGAATTTGGTCAGCTCATTGGGGAACCTCCATTACTCTTTTCTATAGGTGCTGTGGGATCTTTTATATTCACCTGAGCTACCATCAACTCAAGCAGATAAGGCCTCAGCTTAACATATAATCTGAAGAATGGCACACTCAAGCATGCAGCATCCCCCTTTTGCTCAGCATTCAGTCAACATGATGTGGGAATAGAACCTTCAGTCTTGTGCAACAAAGGCAAGCGTACTATCTATTAAAGTTTCCCCAGGCTCTCTATCATAATTACTGTAAGTCCTGGAATTACAAAAAAATAAAAGCAGAAAATGTAAGAGGCAAGAATATCGACAACCCTTGTTCTCCTTGAAAGTTGCTTTCTGCTACTTAAATATATTGACTTCCAGATTGCCACACCTTGGAGAAAAGGGAATACTCAAATACAGAGCAGTCTTGGACTTGATTCAGTCTTGTTATTCTTGGGCTCACACTAACAAATCTCAAAATAACAAATAGTAGCCAGTTCTCCATCCTCAGTTTCCATAAAAAAAGTTAAGAAGGATATCACACATGAGTGAGGAATGCAAGAGAAAAGGGAAGGATTGGTAATAAATGAATGAATGAATGAATGAATGAATGAATGAATGAATGAATGAATGAATGAATGGAGAAGTATCAGAGGTAGACATAAGCGAGTATTTAGAGCTTTAGAGAGACGGTTGTTATCATGCGTCTGATCTGGCACAAATACAGTCCTTTAAGGATCTACTCTAGATCTAGTACCCTCTGGCACAATTCTGTTGAACAACATTCACCAAACTAAAGGCAGGTTAAACTGTTTTAAGACTAAAGGAAAACAGAGTGACAGGATCTAATGAAATGAGTGACAGCGCATAATGCAGTATCACAGATTGGCAGGACTTATTTTGAGTTCTCTTCACTCTGTTTCTTTAGTTTATATGATGGTTAGAAGACATGACATAGTGTTCACAGGAACATTTTATTAAGTGCAAGTCCCCAAATCAATTTTTCAAAAACAAGAATCAAAAATATTGTTTCCAAATAAAATCAGTAGTACTTAAAAAAATAGTAAAGATTGTTTCTGTAGCTAGTGAAACTACACAAAAGTCAGACTAGTGGGTGTCCCCTCCTCTAAACCTCTGCAACTTTAAACAGCCAACTCAGGGACTGGTGTGTCTCAGACAAATGAAGTGCCTGGCTAGTGTCATGAAATTGGAATGCAAAGAATGTTTCAAGCATGTGTTTAATCAACAGTGATTCCAGAACTCATATTTCATTGAGATGACTATTGCATAAAGACCAGCAAATCTGACCTTTTTCTACTCAGAAAGCTAATGTAAGTGATGCTCCTCAACTATAAACTTGGTGGGATCCATATTGGTATATAGTGTGCAAGATTTGGTCTGGCACAGGTTTACAAAGGGTGGGCCCACTGAAACCGATCTAACCCAGTATTATGTCTGGATCTTTAACAAGGAAGAGGAGCAGACATTGGTGAAATGAGAGTGAAAATAGTGTCCTATGTGGAGGTTTGGCTGACGGCTAGGGAGTGAAGTACTGCAGTTAGAGGGCAGGTGTCTTCCTGATTTTATAGAAGGACAATTCGTTAAGAATCTACTATGAATCAGATCTTCCTGGCAGGGCAGTGAGAATGGAGTAGAAGGAAAGTATAGGATATGTGAAGTAAACACTTTTGTTCAGGGCAGTGATAAGGGGTAGAAATAGCCATATGGCCCATTTGCCTAGGGCACCAGTTGACCTAGGGCCGCTCCTGAGCAAACCTACAGGGTATACGGGACAATCATTAGCATCACTGTCAGACTAAAGATTAATCACTTCTCACTTACTGAATGAATGAGGTGGCCAGTGCTAACAAAACTTAAAGCTGTTCAGATAGGCTACTGATTTCAGTTATGGAGAGATGCTTATGCTGTTGTGTAGGGATTTTAGGCCATACCTCTCAGACTGTTTTCTTCTACATGTTTCTTGGACAAGAATATACAGCTGTTTCAGGCTATGCAAACCAACATGATGAAGGTGAGGGATGGCAAACTGGAAGTCCTACTTAGAATACCGAAACAGGTAACTGCAAAAACAGGAATGCAGGCAAGACGGCCTGAGGCATGCACACAGTAGTAGTTTCCAAAGTTTATTCTTCAGACTTTGCTTCAAACAAATGATTAAAAACAATAAAAAACAGTAACCATAAAGCGCTTTTTGTCTCACCCCTTAGTGAGACTTCATCAGACAGTTGCAATAAGAATGTTTCAAACAGTAAATACAAATTCAAACCACATCAACGTCCTCCAAGCAAAAGACAAGCCTGCCCCCAAGGTAAGCAGGAAATAACAATTAACCCATGGTATGCTTCTTTAAAAATCTGGCTTCTTATAAAACAAATATGTGTGCAGTAAATATATTTGTATATGTGTAAGTATAAATATAGCTCATCAGTTTGAAAACACTCTTAAAAGACCTTTTAAAAATATATTCAGAAATATTTAAAAACCATGCTAACATTAAAACCAACGGTTAAGATAACAGTAAAAGTGAGAAGTCAAGAGTGAAGTGTAAAACTGAAAACAGTATAAAACACTTTACCACTGTGTGAACAAGTATTAAAATCTTAAATAACTTTCAGTAGTAGTTAATAATGAAAGTTCTAAAAAGTAGGATGAACAATTATAATAAAACAATTATATTAGCCTATAGTTGTCTGAATTTAAAACCATCAAGCTGAAAATCTATAAAGACTGGAGCAAAGAAAACAATCCTGTAAAGGACATCCGGTGAATATGATAAAAGGTGGAGTAAGAGTGTACACATTTACATAAAAAACTCTAAATGCAGATGCATTCATGTATAGATAACAACTAAGTGAATGTGAAAAAACATGTGTATGTATAAACATGTATATACATAACTAAACAAATAAATACATTTTTGACTATTTAGATAAATATTTAACATACCCTGTTTAAGCAAAAATGTGAAACCTTTCTTGCAGCCTGAAGTGAATAAGGTATATATTCACCTTATTAAACTCTTTAGTTCAAGGATGCAAGATATGGAATAAACTTCATTCAGTCCTGGCGGGTAGCATGCCCTGGTACGAAGTTGCCATATTAATTCCATTTTTTTCTAGGAATAATGAACTAGAGGCCACCCCTTCCATCACTCGTAACCTGGTCAATCACTCTAAATTTAAAAGAGTGTAATGGGAAAGCACTCACATGTCTAGCCAGAGCATTTTCCTGCTTTGATGTTCTAATGCTGTAAAGGTGTTCATAAACCCTTTCTTTTAGTTTCCTGTCCGACTTCCCAATATAAAAAGCTGGGCAGGCTTGGCATTGGGCCAAATAGACTATACTTTTAGTATTACAGTCAAATTTTTCTTTTGACGCATAGGGCACTCCTCTGATCGAAAAGTTGACCCCAATCTCCATAAAGGGGCATTGGGGGCACATGCTACACTTTATCATCCCTTTCCTCTTGCTTCCTAAACTGTCTTCCTTCCTAGTCTGTAATAAGCTTTTTAAATTCCTGCCACATCTAGAAACTACTTTAGGGGGGTTCTTCAATTCTGCATGTAAATTGTGGTCAAGGACAATGAAATCCCAGTTCGTATTAATGATGACTTTGATATCATAACTATTCCTACTAAAAGAAGTAATAAAAGTGGACCCTACTAAAGGATCATCATCATGAACCATCCAAACTTGGTTGATTTCCATTTGATTTGTCCCTCATTAATTTTAACCCCCAGTATAGGTTAGTACATGCCCCTATGCCTCTTGTTTTGTACTTCTCTTACCAGTTCCCTAACCATAGGTAGAGGGTATCCCGTCTTGATAAACATGTCCTGAAGTTGATTACATTCTAGTAAAAACTCCTCTTGTGTGGAAACCATCTGAGCTGCTCATACCAGTTGTCCTTTTACCACTGAATCCTTTTGGAATAGTGGATGCCAGCTATCAAAATGTAAAAAAGAGTTTGCGTAAGTATCTTTTCTAAAAATATGAGCTGTATAGCAACCATTAATTAGGTCCTTTTTTTAAGTCAACATCCAGGTCAGCTATTCTTTCCATTTGGAAAGTATGTGTGAACTGTAAAAAAACAGTGGTATTATTGAGGTATGTCACTAGATTGTTAGCTTCCACTCATCACCCTTAAACAACATAAAGATAGCGTCCAGGTATCTTGTATAAAAGTGTATTTGGCTTCTAATTTCAGGTACATTTAAAATAAACTCCCTTTCCCAAGAAGCCATCACCAGATTGGCGAAGCTGGCTCCACACGGGGAACCCATTGCTATGCTGATGGACTGGACAAAAAACCTTTTGTTGAAGGTAATATAATTATTAGACAACACTATGTCCAAGACTTCAGTGAGCAGAGAAATTAAACTTCAAGGGGCCTTCAGTTCTAGCAGTAACAGGCTGAGCCATTCTACACCCTCAATGTGTGGGATGGATGTGTACAAATCTTTAAAGTCTATAGTTAGGAAACAGAAGCCCTCATTAAACTGTAAATCTTGTATACTCCTTAAAAAGGACCGTGAGTCCTTGCAGATCTGGTGCACTTAGGAGGCAATCCTTCATAGAAAGAGTATCTTACCAAAACAACGATCCATCTTCAAAGGATATGAAATCTTATGTAAGGGACTTCAGAAAAAGCTGAGTAGGTGCATAAGAATGGTGCAAGTAGGAGCATCAGTGGAAAATCTTGTTGCAGTCGGTATGGGCTGTATCCTTTCTACCACCAGATTTTAATTTATTTGAATATTTGTGCATATTATTTTTAAACAAACATAATGAACACATGCATACTCTATGGGCAGTGATGCGGTGCACTGGTTAGCACTGCTGCCTCACAAGGTTTGATTCCTGGCTGGAGTGCCTTTTGTCTATAAGATATATGTTCTCCATGTCCATGTGGATTTTCACTGGCATCTCTTCTTTCTTTACACATTCTAAAGACATGTCAAAGTTGTCTGCAGGTGTGAATTTGTGGGTAAGTATCCCATAAATAGCTGGTATTCCATCCAGGACCGGTTCATGGGTTCATGGAGATTTACTGAGCATTAGGAGCCTAGCAAATGCATATCTCATTATTTTTCCTCTACCATTAAGGGCCTGAATATATAGCCCATGAGAGAATTAACAGATCCACATCCAATCATCAAGAATGGATTTAAAAAGAACCAGGAAGCCACTTTGTTTAATGTGGAGTTGGAAATTTTTCCCAGGTAGGAGACCTTTTTGAAGACAGAGATTCTGAGATTCTGTTTACACTGTGATGTAGATTAGTATTTGTTCAGCGCTTGACTTAGAGGATTAAGACGTTATTAATAAGCTGTTTTCTGTGATCCCATCGTACAAGGTTTGATTCCTTCAGTTTCCATTGTCAAACTATGTGGCTCTGAGCTAGTCACTTAGAAATTGTTCCTGCGCTGACTCTGAAAAAGATTCATAAAGTAAATAATTTTAAGCAGGACTGTTTATTAATTGTCATCCAAGTAGAGAATGTTATGAAAAGTGCATTGGAAGAAGAGAAACCTGACAGTGTTCTTAATCACTTTGTCTAATTTAAAGAGCTCATATGAGAGATTTACTTGATTAGAAAATGTTATGTTCTTTCTGGATGGGTAATATATTTGGATAAGTAAGTGACAAAGGGGGCACTGCATTCTATTATGGTCCTGATAACATATGAGTAGCTGAGACAATCCCTTTCTTTGATCTAGAGGACAGGCCTTTAATAATTAGTTGGGCCAGGTAGAATGATTTCTTAACAGCAGCTTGGCTGTCGTATGAGAATTCATTGCCTATGAATATGCCTAGGTCCATAATAATTACATATATTTTGAAAAGGGTATCTTTATTATGGTAGGTGCTGGGATGCTCTTTGTTCCCCAAAGAGTACTATAATACATTTTAGTGCTGAGCGTGGACCCATAATCGTGACACCAGGTACTAGCATGGTTTAGACCCTCTTGCAGGATATGGGTGTCAGCTGAAGAGCAATGCCAGTTCTGAGTTTGAAGTCATTGGTCATAGGCCATTGATGTCAGCTTTAACATTACAAAATTATATGCCAAAGAGGAGGGAATTCAATAAGGAGCCCTGGGAGAGGCCACTAGTGACACATCTTTTTACAGGAAAGTGTGTCACCAACAGTTACTGAATGTGTTGTCAGTGAGCTAATTTGCTATCTGGTGAATTGTACAGAGCTTTATTAATAATAACAGAGTGCAGGGTTTAGTGTTAAAAACTATAGCTGCATCCAGGTAGGCAGTGTGACTCACTTGCCAATATCCAGTGCTTCAGTACCCCCCCCCCCCACACACACACACACATAGAATTATATCCTGCTCTGTAGATAGAAGCTATCTTTACAAAGCCAAATTTACTTGGGTCAAGGGACTTCAGACTATCAGTGTTATTATTTATGAATCCCACAATAATATGCTCGCTGACATTACAAAAATTCTGGCAAGACATTCTTTTCTAGGTAATTTTTTCCACCATGCTTAGCAAGTATTAAGCCTCCTTTCAGTCAGACAAGACTCATTTGTTTTCACTTGGATCCATGGAGAGATCTCTTGTTGTGGGACTCTTATTTAAGCAACCATGAAGGTGCTTTGTGCTCTTGCTGGCTTCCCAGCAATGAGATTACTTAAATGACCTAAGCCTCCTTCCTAGGCAGGAAGTACAAGCAATTCATGTTAATACATAATGCCTTCCACACAAGGATGCATGCTCCCACACATCTACAATGAAGATGACCAACCATCACTGACTTGGTAAGCTAATGCATGACCCCAAGCTACACATTTAAATTGCAGCCCTTCCTCAACAATGAGAACAGTTCAGACCTCTGCCAGCTCAACTCCACCTTCCCTCCAGAATGGGCATGCTCATCCTCCCCTGCTAGTGTTATCAAGCACCCTACCAAGTAATGGAACTGGGGTCACCATGGGTATAGTCAGGGCCCTATACCCTTCCTACCACTGGTGCTGGCTACTAGTAAACCTAATTGGGTAACAGCTTCAAGGGTCAGTGATGGACTGTTGAAATCACTATGGACACTACAGTAGCTGTTCCCCAAGCTTCAGGCATGTAGACAGTGTGAAATTTAAGGCTAATTAGGTTTAGAATAATCAGTAGCAGTGCCATATAGCTAGTGTTTTTGATTTTGAAGACAGCACTAAGAATTGGTCAGAAATAATTATGTGGGAGGCAAGAAGTGTGCACTGGGGGAACTATGGGGGAAGAGGAGAGGGGGAGAAACTGGAACTAAATCTGTCTGCAAGTAAATTAGCAATATACTCTTTCATAGTAGGCTGTGCCATATCAGATCAGTTTTGTCTAATACTGGGTATTATTAGATACCTATTACAATTTAAAGAAAGTCTTCTGATTATCTTTGAAAGAGGTGGTAATATCTAGTGTGATATTTTGTTCATACTTGGTTTTGTAGTATCTGACCTTATGCCTAATCAGTCTGAGATTACCTCTGTAATGGGAAGATTTGAATGTATTCCTTAGTATAATTTTTTTGCCTTTTATCATAGATGATATTGCTACTGGGGTTCCACATGAGCTTTTTCTTAAAAAATGATCGTGCCTATAATGGGCAGACATGCATGCTTCAACACAGGAATTAAGGTGAGAGGATTTAAAACTCAGTGGTATAAAAGCAGCTGTTTTGTTGTAGACACCCCAAGAGGTGAGAGCTTTTAAATGTTATTAGGTCATCCAAAAGTGGTAGATGGTTGACTTTAGAGAAATAATACAGTAGGGTTGGATGGGGTCATGGGCTGGGTTCTTAAGGAGAATGTGACAGGTTTAATTACAGAGGGGGAGACTTCAGGTGTGGCATCAGCAGAGTCCATAGCTTTCAACCTCTTAGAGTAAGAAATTTGGACAAAGCCATAAATAATGGGGAGACAAATGCCCAAAAATAGGGACTATTTTGAAATATTGCTCTTACAAACTTAGAAAGTTGATAGAATAAAATGTTTTGCATTAGTATGAATTTTCTGAAGCATAACAAGTCTGAATCTCAAATGTCTGTCATTATTTTCTGACTTCAGTACTTAAAGATATGGCAATGATTTGCTAGTAAACCACAATTTCATGAGTGACATGACAAAAATATGAGGCAAAAATCTGGACATTCTGTCAAAATCTGTACAGTTGAGAGGTATGGAGTCTGTGTTGTAAATATGAGGTGAAGACGACTGGAACCTCTGCTCAAAGGTGGAGTAATTTAGTCAAGACTTTTGGCATTAATAAAGTCAAAGAACCACTGTGAATATTTTTGCTGGTTGCACGCATTTGTTATGTAATATATGGGTAATTAAAGTCACCCAGTATGATTACATTAGGTTCACTTTCTAATGCCTGCTGCTTGCTAGAATAGGCTCTAACTTCCTGCAAATGTGAACAGAACAAAGCACTTTATGCATGTATAGTCAGCAAAGATGTAAAGCATAAGAAAATGGGTTTCATTTTTGTACGAAATGTGGAAGTCAAAACCCATTGATGAGCATTACCTGGGGCTTATGAGAACGTAGATGTTAACATCAAGTTGGTTTTCTTCAGAATGGGATTAACTGAGCATTTTTACTCAAATCACAATTTATTCACATAACGTGGCATTATTTTGTTCAGATCACAGTACATTGTGTGTAAGGACATTTCCACCCTTTTTCCTAAATCTGTGCCATGATCTCTTTACTATATTTAGAGAAGTGAGGGTTTGGGGAGGATAGGGCTGAGGGGATTGTCTTCCTGCAAAAAAAAATGTGTTAGTGTTTCTGGTTGAACATTTAGCAGCAAGCAAGAGGATCGGGGTGTTAGAAAATACATTCATACAAAGTTGATGCCTGTTGCTGTCGGATTTATTACTTACTAAAAGTCCAACAGAGTTAAAAATACAGAAAATGCTATGTTAGTATTTTCTTTATTTAGTTAGTTATGTATTTATTACATTTGTTTAAGTTGATATGTAGGCAGATCTAAAAATTCATTTTCAGCTATGCCCTGAGACAGGGTAATAAACGTAAAGAAGGAAAAACAGAAAAGTAAGCTTAATATAATACATTTGTTCAATTATGTAATACGTATTACAGAAACTAGTGACAAAAAATGTTGATGAAAATTTCCATTGTTGTCTTGTACTTAAAAATATCTCTAAATATGCATAAGTATACATATACAACAGTTTTGCTATATTGTTTTATGAGTTATATATTACCCTGTAAAAGACAAAGGAATTAAAAGCTAGAAGAAGGGAAAAGTGGCAGTGAGAATAGGGGGCCAAATTCATGAACGGCTACACCAAGTGCAGCTATTGTGTACACGTTGAGGTGTACCATGCACATGATAGCATGCTATTTCGGTTTCATTAAAGGGCTCTAGGTAACCATTTGAAATGTCAGGACCCACTAGAGCAAGTCCTAATATATGGATAGTGAATGGTTTACCTATACTAAGCCCAAGATGCCATTTCTCCAAATATTCTCTTTCCTCTGAAGTAAGGCAATCTTGGAGTTGGTGTATAAAAGTTTGGAGGGGGTGTGTGGAGAGGGGCCTGCCCAACCCCCTGCAAAAAGCTTAAAGGAGAAGAGCAATTTTCCAGAATTAACTCTTCTCCAGGTTTTCAGTCTTTTTTTTTCCAGCTTATTGACACTTCAAGTGCTGACATTTCATTAGGGAGCCAGCTCTACACTTACTGCAGAGTGTCAAAACAAGGTTAACACAAGTAGCCATATTACAAGTTAATTAACCAATCCAACATGGCAGAGCTCTTCAGGAACCTATAAAGCAATTGTGAATACTCATTGATGCGTTTGCCTTTAAATCCCAAAATCTTTGGATTATAGTCACAATTACATATAGAAAAAAAGAAATTTATGGTTTGCAACTGCCATCATTAACCTGTATGTGCAACAGGTTTTAATTCAAAATGCTGCTGCTGTTGTTGCTGCCAAATCATGACCAAGAAGAAGGGTGTTTAGACCCCATTTGATTTACCATGGACTGCATGACACAGAAATTGAAGAGCAATACTGGGTGGACAAGGAAACACTAGAGGAAATATGCATCCTCTGCCGCCCTCGCCTGTGGCCCCAAGGAAATCATGGATAACCCATCTCAGTGGAAACAAAGGCATGTGTAACTTTACATATGCCAGCTACAGGTACTCTCCTGAGATCCACAGGCAATATAGTGTGGGTGTCACAGGCCTTATCATCCACAACATTGCATCAGTTTCTAAATGCAATGCTGCAACATGCAAGGGAACATATTTGTTTTGCAATAGCACACTTCCTTGAAATTTTAGGGGCCATAGATTGCACACACATAGAAATAAAAGCCCCACCTGGTAAAGAGGGAAGCAGGTACATTAACAGGAAAGGATACCACTGAATAAACTGTCAGGCTATCAGTAATGCCTAAAGGGGTCATCCACCATGTCTGTTCAGGTAATGTAGTCAGTTTTCACAACTCACATATATAGTACACCTGTGATCTGTACACAAGGTTTGCTAGGGTTACTTTCCACAATGGCATCTAATGGGGGATGCAGTTTATGCATTTGATCTTTGGCTTATGACACCCATGAGAAACCTACACAACCCCATTGAGCAAGGTTACAACAATGCCAATGCTCAAACTAAGAATGTCATAGAAAAAGTATTTGGCTAGATCAAATCAAGGTTCCAGTGTCTGGACACCTCAAGAAGTTTTGCATCAGTTGTCAAAAGGAACATGAATGATATGGGTACCATTAATAAACAACTTATGGATTTTGAAAAAACATTGAAACGTTTCAAGACTTTGCAAATGGACAATGCTTTTCTTGAAAGGTCAGTTGAGCTTGGTCAGGTGTTTTAAGTTACCATTTGGCTTTCAAGAAAACAGTCCATTGTTTGATGAACTGCTAAGCCTGTTTGACAAAACAGGTATAGAAATTATTAGATTAATTATTAGGAACAATAACATAGAGTTAAGTAAACTAAATGTCACACTTTTAGAATTAGACAAGAGTATTAGAAATGATCTTTTGTTTGAAATCAACAAACACAGAATGGAAAATATTTTAAAAGACATGGACCACTTTGTAATGAAGGGTCTGGATTTTAAAAATAAAAAATTGAATAGGGACGGTTTTGACTATGTTAATAAGAGAGCATATACACATTTTAAACAATATAAATATTCCAAACCAAGAATTTACAAAGAAGGGAACAACACAGGGACACCTATAGATAGTGATAACAACAATGGACACAAGAAACAAAACAACAAACATCATCAAGTAGATAGGTTTGTTGTTAATAATCGAAACACAAGTGAAAACGAACATGACAGTGTTTTTTTAGAAGAACCAGTCCTGAGGCGGTCAGAGAGATTGCGGGACCGACATCAGGATGGGTACTATCAGAACACTCACAGGAAGGGGAACACTTTTCACAGGAAGAGCACTTATTATTAAATGTCCAAGGGTTGTGCAAGTCAAATGGGAGTCTAGATAACATTGACCCACGTTCAGAAACAGACAAAGACGTTGTGGAGACAATGTATGATTTAGAAATTATGGACACATCAAAGGAGGAATTGTCTTCTGATTTTATTGAAGACAGACAGAACAATATAGTCAATACAGTCGGTGGGTTTGTTATATACAACTATACAGCCACCACATTTGACAGTGGTTGTTTTTCTCTTCTTAAAAAAGGATTTACTTTTGTTCCAAGTTATAAACTAGATATAGCAAAGTTATTAGTTAACCTCAAACTATACACCAGATTATTGAACCTTAAAATGTATTTTGCAAACCAGAAGAATGGGGTAAACACAGAAGTTGGGACACTAACTTTAAAAAGAGGAAGTACATTTATACCACCCCACAACCCCACTATTCATTTATTTGAGAATCTATGTGCAACACAGTTCCGTAGAACAACGAAGTCAACACAATGTTGTCAAGACAACCTTACAAGCAATGAAAGATTTTGTTTGAAGGAATTAACCAAAGAAAACAAATACAGGGTTATGAAGCCCGACAAAGGGGGTGGGGTGATTATAATGAACAAAGTTGATTACATTATGAAGATGTCAACTATGTTAGATAAAGGACAAACGTATGAGAAAGTAAACAAATTTGACATGTATAAGGCATATACCAAAATAGATTGGTTACTCTATGAATACTGGATGGAAGGGATAATAGAAAAAAGTGAACATGAATACTTATTAGTAGAACATCCAGTAGTACCATCTATTTTTGGGATACCGAAAACACATAAAAGCATTATAGACCCACCACTCAGACCCATAGTTTCGGCTAAGGGTTCTAAATTGAAACCTATAGCTAAATATGTTGATTATCATTGTAAGATTTTATTGGAACAGTTTCCACACATTATTAAGGATTCTTGGGACTGTTTGGATAAGTTAAGAGTATTCAATAACCTTGGTTTTAAAGATGATTTTTTAATGATAACAGTAGATGTAATAGACTTATTTTTAGTGATTCCCCACAAGGAAGGGTTGGATATGTTTGAGAAACTTATTCACAACTACAGTAAGCAACACACAGTGAAGAAAAGACTTTTTATAGACATGATTGAAATGGTGCTCAACAACAACTACTTCTATATGGAGGGTGATTTTTATAAGCAGGTCACTGGAGTAGCAATGGGGGCCAGGTGTGCCCCCATTTATGCAAATCTAGTTTTGGCACAGTGGGAGAAGGAAATAGTTTTTCCTTCTATATTTTGGACAAAGATATTGTTCTATGTGAGGTACCTAGATGATATACTGCTGTTTTGGAAAGGGACAAAGAATGAAATTACAGATTTTATGAACTACCTCAACACTTCGACAAGTTTTCTGAGATTCACAACAAAAATACACGATGAGATTTGTGATTATTTAGATATAAAGTTATACCTTAAGGACAATATAGTAGAATCTAACATTTATCGTAAAGAGACGTACTCCAATTCATATCTACACTATACCAGTTGTCATCCACAATTTCAGAAAAAGAATTTGGTGAAAGGCCAAATGATAAGGTTATCACGGATCATCAGTGTGGACATAAATTTTGCAAAGGAATTAAAAATTATAGAAGAGATGTTCATTGATAGGGGTTATCCCTTGGATTTCACTAACAAAATTAAAGATGAAGTGGTGAACAAAAGAAAGAATATTTTCAGACCTATCATTAAACATGGGTTAGCGAAAGGCACTAATAGTAATAAAACTACAGACAAAGTGGTTGGGTACAATGATAGATTTATTTTACCATACAATCAAGCATCTAACACCATAATAAGGGTATTACAAGACACTTGGACATGTGTTTTTTCTAATAACCCAGAAATTATAGAAACCATAGGTGATAACCTCAAGATTACCTATAGTAGAGGAAAAAACTTAAAGGGAATCATTGAAGGTAGTGAACACACCATATCTTTCTGTATATCTAAAATGAGTAAATGTGGGTTATGCAGAAGTTGCAAATTCATTAATGATGGTCCTTACACTATGATTCAGGGATACGATAGGTCAATTCAATGTCCCGGTTATGTCAATTGTAATACTAAGAGAGTCATCTATTTAGCAACATGTATTTCCTGTGCAGCTTATTATGTGGGAAAAACAAATAGAAGGCTAAAAGATCGGATATTAGAACACAACAGGGACATTAGAAACAAAAGGACAACTAATGCTCTATATGTCCACAGTATCAAATGTGAACAATTTAAGAGATTTGTATTTTTTGTTATAGACCGTATTCCCAATCAACATGAAAAGGGAGGTGACCTTGACAATCTATTATTGACTAAGGAGTGTTTGTGGCAACTTAGGTTAAATGCAGACACAACACCTGGTCTGAACGGTTCTATCTCTATTTCAAGTATTTTAAAATGGAGATCTCTTTACATATAACTTAACGTATTAAGTGTATTTCTTTATATACAAATAGTTGATTATGTACAAAGAACAACTCATATATACAACTATAAATATTTTAAAAGTGTTTAAGGTATAGTGACAGAATTAGACAACATACACTTACTATACATCTATTTTATATTTTTATACACACATTTATTAATATTTAATATTCATCAAGTTTTTATATATATGTTAGGTCCGAACTGCAATATATACATTACACATATTTTATATTTAAATTTTATATACAATTTATATTTATATTTATATTTATATTTATATTTAAATTTTATATACAATTTATTACAATTTATTACAATTTTTTATTGTGTAATTTTTTTGTGTAAATTTTATTCATTTATATATACACACAGGTTTAAAAGGTTTTTTTAAATAATTTATATAATATATTTACAAACATATATATATATATATATATATATATATATATATATATATATATATATATATCCATATATATGTTTATTTTTGCATTTATTTACTTAACACTACATTTTGGTATATTTTGTTATATATATGTATATATACACAATTGTTTATATAAGCACATTTTTTAAGGAATTGTAATATTCATAAAGTTTTACAGATAGGTTTTAATGTTTAAGGTTTGTGTGACAGATACAATTATTAAGTGAAGACTCTATTTATTTATTTATTTATCCATTCATTTAATTAATTAATTAATCTATCTCTTTTTACAAATTAGGTATGTTGATTAGAGCAATTAGAGCAATTGACAACTATTTAAACTGCAGCACAACAGAACAGTTTTTGTACTCTGAAGATGCCCTACAAACAGAGGGGTAAAAGCGCTTAGTATACTTATATTTTCATGTTTTTTATCTATGTACTTTGTTTTGTTGAATTGTCGTGTTACAACAGTGGTGAATAAAGTGGACTTTCATACTTCGTGGAGCCTGTTCCAAGTTTTTACTGTTTTTTTGGGTACTTGCAAGTTACATCCAGTGTCTGGACACCTCAAGAAGTTCCCTGCAGTATGACCTGGCAACATCTGCTGAAATACTCACAGTCTGTTCCATGTTGCACAATATCACAGGACCACAGTTCCCAGTACCACAGGCAGGGCCAGCAGCTCCAGCAGATAGAGATGAGGAGTCTGAGGGAGAGCTACCAGCTGCAGATGCTGCTGGCAGAAATACGTACACACAATATGCCATGGCTCTGGCTAAGAGCCAAAGGATAGCACACATACTGACAACCTAAATATAAAGTAAGAGCCTAAGCACATACAAATAAAACTGATGCCTGCAAAATGGCACAAACATTATTTAACCATGTAATGGTTGTCTTCATCAGACAGAGACAACCCCCAAGAACACATCTTGTATCTGCAGTATTAACAAGGTAAGTCTAAAACCTGTATAGAAAAAACAATAGTTATATAAGTGTTAATTTTAATATGCAAATTGTCATATATCCCTAAGGTGAAATATGTCCAGGTGTACAGTAATGTCAGTAATAGTGTATGACTGATGTTTGCAATATACAGCTATTGATTTTGCCCAGTACTGTGTGTCAAGCATTTCAACTGTCCATAATCTATAAACCAGAGAGCAGGTTAATGTTAATCATATTTGTTCAAGTGTGGCAGTAAGCAATGCTTAAACATTTACTTTGACTGCATTATTAAAAACAGTAACAGAAATACACTGATGGTCACCAATTACAGAAGAATTAATTCACAACTGATTATGAACGAAGAGTAAAAACATTTATTTTGCAATACATTTACATTATAGGAAGTTTCTGTGTAAGCAAGCATTAGCTATACACTCTGTGCATCAGACATATATTCAACCCAAAGTCAAAAGAAATGAGCAAAGGGCAGGACACAATCATCATGTCATGCAAAGGGTGGGAGGACAGGAGGTCTGACACCAAAGAAATGAGTGTGTGCAACAATTTGTTCCTTAAGTATCCAATTTACAGGGACAATAGCAAAATATGTATAGCAGTCAACAGTGCCACTTAGATAAGTAGTGTGTGTGTGTGTGTGTGTGTGTGTGTGTGTGTGTGTGTGTGTGTGTGTGTGTGTGTGTGTGTGTGTGTGTGTGTGTGAGAGAGAGAGAGAGAGAGAGAGACAGATGGTATGGACAAGTATTTGTTGAATAAATGTGTTTCTGCATGAACACAATTAAGCACTGTGCTAGCATTATGCCCTGGCTTCTCAGATAGATAGCTACAGGGAGAATCAACCAGTTCTGTAATTGAAGTAACCAAACAACCCTGATCAACTGTATCATCTTCAACCTGTCCTATGTCTGAAGTCTGTGTATCATGGGTATGCAAAGGCAAACAGACTGTGCCCAAAAGAGGGCAGGAGATGTTGGGAGGCACAACCTCAGTGTACGACTGACCCTTTGACTCCAAGACTTTACTTCTTCATCATCACCACAATCACCATTAGAGGTTGCCAATACTATGACATCAGATGGTAGGAGCTTCACTGTGCCACTGACAGGATCACATATGATAGCAAGTAAGCAACACAACAAAAAGAGAAATAGTGTAAACAATGATCAGACCTATGTTACCTGAAACATATAATAAAAATTAAGAGATGCTAATGCATTGAAAACAAATAACTTTCAGTTATTCATACATCTAACTTTTGTACAGTAATAAGACTACAGAAGAGGCATGTGCAGCTTTTCATGCAAAAAGAGAACCAGCTGTTTCTAGATATAAAAATGGGAGATGAAACATGGATAATATGCATCACAAAGCAAATGACAGAATAAACAGAAAATAATTGCCTTTGCAATTGCAGAATAAGGCACATCTCATACAAAACTTTACTGTTGAGTTGACATTCCCACCTTCTTATCCACCCTCCTTCTCACTCTTCCTCAGTGTCTCTTCTATCCCACCATTCTCTCTGTCTCTTGCTCTATATATAATGACAGACATATATTGTATACCTGGAAGTTCTGCAGCAGACACACTTAGGTTGTCTTCCAAGTCAGCCCAACCACAATAATTCTGTATGAATCATGTTGAGCTGTCTGGATCTCTAACAGTGAACAGGAACACCTCTATTTCAGTCAGTGGTGGCTCAGTAACAGGACCAACCCATAACCTTACATTCATAGTCAATTGCAGCTGCTTGATGTCTGGCTGCTGTGATCATATCACTGACCTTGTTCTTTATTTTGGAATATGTATATCTATGGTCAATGACTGCATTAACATTGTTGACCACCTGCTTCCACATACAGTCATGGGAGGACTAGCCAGCTCTGCTTGCCTCTCTTAGAGAAATGGCCAATTGTGATGTAGTGCCTGAATGATCACATCATTCTTAGCAACAGTGTATGGAGATTTACAGAGTGCATCTGTATTGGGGGCCATAGCCTGTATGAGAGGAAACATAAAAGGAAAAATTACATAAAGAAACCAAGAATAATTGTGTTCACAAAATAAAAATATCTATGAATGTATCAGTTCATCATACACAAAATACATGAAAAAGTAAGGCCCTATATGAGTGCACACAACCTAATACAGATTCCACCCACCCATACCAAATAAAAGAATGGATAAAAAAGGGTAAGTGGACAAACATTTCTGTAATTCTGTATTGCAGTGCAGCATTAACAATTCCTTACTTTCTTCATTTTATGTTTCTTCTCATACAGGGCAATGACACCCAAGACTGCACCTCATAAAGTTCCATACTAGGAAAATAGATTACAATCTTGTGATATTCACTGCCATGGAGGGCAGCCAGGCATATATCACAGGCTTAACACAATTTTATGTGCTAATAATAAGTAATATAGCAGTCTTCCCAGATTAAACTTCCAATTAAATGTCAGCATTATTTAGAAAAAAAAATGTAAGGGTTAAGAAATGACTGATACAAATGGCCTTGCCAATAGCTGCTGAGATTAATACAGACAGTAAACCAATAGTTGTATTGTGAAATAGAATTCATAAGTAATGTTCAAATACATCAAGTTGAAAAAACAGCAAACCTACCTTTGCAGCAAATCAGTTGTTACAGTTGCAATACATTTTTGAAATTAATAGCAGTATCAATGTCTCTTGATCAAGTCTCCCCTACCATGATACAGGTTACTTACCTACACAATTACCTTTATGTAGTGCAGGTACAGCCCATTTAGCACTGTGGAGTATGCAAATGAGGGGTCAACTTATTAGCATTCATGAATTCTATAGTTTGCACTAAATGCAGGGCATGTAAACATGGTGTAAGGACCTTCATGATTGTATTCACACACCCCAGCAGTGCAAAGATGAGCATTCAGAAGTGTTACCTGTTAAGTTCTTGCAAGTGTGAATGGTTACTCTGACTGCAGGAACAATCAGGGTTTCACAGTCAGTCCTCTTTGATGCACACTTACCAAGTATATATTAGGGAGAAGGGACTTACAAGAAAGTCTGCGAGTATATTGACTGCCTTAGGACAGCAACAGTCCTAACATTTCTGTGAATTGTTTATGACTACACTTTGCGCTTTTGAGTATATCGTGTCTGCTGTTCTAAGGAAGTGCATTACTCATTGCAACATTTCATCTGCAAGGCAAATAACACAACAGTCATGTTAGGAAAGCATAGCTAAGGGAATGACACTCACATAATAAACAGAAGAAAAGAGCTACAGTATTGCAGTTTTGTATTTTATATTATGTGAGGAAAGATTACCTTAACTGTTGACAATATCACAGGCATCCTCACATTCAACATTCAAATTACAGTGAACAACTCTCAGAAGTCAGTTCTCTTGTACCTGTAATGTCAATTCATACTATATCACATCTTGAGTATATGTAACCTCATTTTTTCTTCACAGTATATGTATGTGTCTTTGGCACATACTGATAATAATCTCAAGTGTGTGTTGTGAATGTCCTTTGGTTCAAATCCAGGGAGGGTGCTGTTTGTTTAACTCACTCCATCCAGTGGAGCTCTAGAAGTTTGCTCTTTAAACTCCAATGGGCAGAACCTAAGCTTTTTGATAAAATAAAAGTATGTCCTCACATTTCAAACAAATTGTTCATATTTCTGGAACCATGTGAGTTAATAAAGAAGTGTAAATAGCAAACTCATCAACCCAGTTTAATTTTATAGTGGTATTATTCTTTCTATTCTAGATCTTAAACTGGATTTTATAAGTCACAGTAAACACAGTAGGTATTAAGTTACAATATTTTGTAAACAGCTTATGGTACCTCAGCAACCACTCAAGTTACACACATACTGTGAGCAGTATTTTGTTTACCCAGCTGAGAACTTTCATATCAGGCTAAGTATTTCTGTCTGTGCTACTTGATTGCTGAGATAGTTAGAAAAAACATGAAATTTATGGCAATATAAATAAATATTATATGAACAGCAATTAATTTATCTTAACCCACACTAGGCAGAAGTCAAATATCAAAGTTGCCACTGGGTGAGATTTAATATGATAATTTTTAATACTTTGCATTTACCATGTTTTGTTAATTATTAATGTAAATAAAACAAGCAACATTGGATGCTTAGAGGCATTAGTAGGATGTGACTGGAGAAACACCTGGAGACATCACCCAACTGTAATAAGTTAAGGAGCATATGTTATGTTGCAAGACAACAAAGTTGAGGAAATATCAGAACTATACATTTAACCACTTGTTTCACATTGTTTCCTTTAAGTATTTTTGTCTTTTTTTTTCATTATTTGTGTATGATTTGGCATCGGGCACTCTTGACTGGCAGTGGTCCATAGAAGTGATCTACAGTTTACTTCCTGAAGAAAAAAGTGAAAAATTTATTTTAGACACCTTCTGTAGAACAAATTAGTCTGGCACCATTGTACTGCCATCAGCATTCTGGATAGCAGTCATTGAATAAATTATACTTATCAGCTAACTATCTTTGCAGTACAAAGTGTACATGAGGTGAATTTAGAGAAATAAGACAGGCGATTCAGGGTTTGAATCTACATGACAGATATTTGTTATGACAGGATTCAGAAAAAATATTGACACCCTGTGTTTTATATGAAATGAACATGCCTGTGATACATGATAAAAATCTTACCTGTATTCTATCTGAATTTATGGTACAAAGATGCTATTGTTATAAAGTCACCTCTTCTCGTTAGTAACACTTTGTGCTATGGATATTGTAACATGACATTCTGTAGGGTGTGCTAACACAAACATACTATGTGGACATATCTGTCATATATGCTAGAGAAGTTATCAATACATCACAATAAGTAGTCATGATAGTTATACAATATATTGTAAACTTTGATATAATCACAATAAGTAATCATGATAGTTATACAATATATTGTAAACTTTGATATAATCAGTAAATGAATGTACTATGGCAAGAATGACCTCCTGTCATTCTCTGTGTGTCCCCTTTCAAAGCAAATTCCATTACATGAAATCCCGATTTACAAAATAAATGTTGCCTGTGATGTTGCAAGCAGATGTGAAAAGGATAAGTGTGCCATGCTAATCATAAGGTGGAGGGTTGGCATAATGGTTAAGGTATTTATATTACAGACATGAGGTACAAAGTTTAATCCTCACCTTTAAAAGGAAAGTGGCTATGCTTAACATGGCCTGCAAGCGCAGCTAGCCTAGTATTTACCTATAAAACTACAATGCCATAACAGCTTTGTTCCTTGCTAAGTATATCCCTTAAATGTGTAACTTTGCAATACAAGGTAATTTTTTTGTATTATCTTTTTTTAATGCCTTTGGCATTTGTACTTCACTTGGAATCATGCAAAAGGGGTTCACTTCCTAAGGAAAAGATTAAAGTTTCAATTTGGGCAGCCTTTTGCAGTGCAAATGAGCCTGGTACTGGTGCATGACCATCAGCACTCTGGATAGTACTCAGTGAAGAAAATACAATGGTCAGGTCATTTTCTGTGTGGCACATAGTGTAAGTAAAATAAATTTAGAGAAATAAAACAGTTGATACACAGTTTAAATCCAGTTTACAGACTCTTTTACAAAGGTGGTCAAAATGCCATTTGTCACAACATTTTGATTAGAAATATAACACTAAATACAAATGAGTATCATAACTATGTTTATTGTAACAAATATATTAGTAATGATTGCATAGAACCCCAATATAATGTGTGTAAATTATGTTAAACATCACAATGATGATATTTAATTTAGAATGCACTTGTACAGGTATGAAGTGCACAATATTTTTTGTCAAAATTATTATGAGTTGTCACATATCAAAGCAATGTGCGTTGGACAGTATGTCTTGTGAAGTATGTATGCAACATAATCCAAAATATATTACTCATGTCATGCAACTACATGCACCTGAAATGCATTTACAAGCAGAAATACTGCCTTTTACATAGAAATTCAGTGCCATGACTAACTAAAGTCACATGCATACAAGCATCTCAGAAGTATATCTACAGTCATTGGTACATAACTATAACTTTTAAATATCCTGTTAAAGAGTACATTCTACTGAGGTACTGACAATTAATAAGCAAAGATTACCATTTTAACCTTTTTTCCCCTCATGGGTTTGATTCCCAGGTGGTGCTACTCTCAATCTTACCAGTGTGTAACTCTCGAAAGGACATGTCACCGTACTGTTTTCTTTTCCAACCAACAATGATTAGAACAAACACAGTGAAAGATTTCATTGTTTAACATATGAACATGTATCAATAGTTTCAGTAGCACACATGGCCAAATTTCAGTGCCATTTTTTCACATTTTCTGAGCTTTTTTATTTAATCTGTGTCAATGTATCTGAGAAGCCATTGCTGTGCTTTCAATTGTGCAAGACTAAGCATCTTTGTGCACAAGCTATTACAAACAAGATCATAGGAAGTTACTAGGCTATTGGCCCTGAGGCCCTTACAAGCCTAACCAAGAATTAACCCATGTTCCAACAAGTCAGCACCCTATGCCACTGTTCAGCAAGGACATGGGTGGAATCCCAGGGGTGTATTTTCTGTTCTGGATCTGAAATGGGCTCCAGTTCAGACCCATATTTCTAACTTTTTCTAACTTGACTGCTATAGACATGGCTGGTGATATTAGGGATGGTGTTCCATTTGCAGCACAAAGGTGGAGTGTTAAGGAGTCCAGGATTTTTATGTCACTTTTCATAAAGTACTACAGACAGAGGTTACTGCAGGGAGAATATACCAGGTCTCACTTGGAATAGCTTGTCCAAGGCTGTCTCCAGTGCAACTGGCATCCCACACATTGGGGAGCAATGTTGTCACCAATGCAGTGACATAAAGAGATGCAAGTGGGTACCCCTGAGCAGATGAGAGGATGAATTTAAGACTGCAAACACCCCTCAGCTGTGTAACTATACTGACCTATCATCTGTCTATGATATAGCATTAATTAGCCAGCAAATGCAGTAATTTGTCATGCTTTTATATATCTATTTTTCTTTTCTTTTCTCTACTGTACAGCTGCAGCAGAGATAGCAGAAAACTGTGAAGTGTATCAGGAGAGAATAACCCACCCCAGAGAGGCCCAGAGTAAGTATGCATCAGGTCTGAATGCAAGCCAGAGAAGTATTTTCAGTCCAGCACTGTGTATCATCTTAAGTAGGTATACCTTAACTTTGGCATCAAGCTTACATACTTGCTGCAACAGCTGTTGATGGTTGCATTACACAGTCAGTACATCACCTTAATCATCTGTGGATTCAAGAAACACACATTCGATTTTTTCAGGATAGTATTTATAAGATATTAATTGCAATCTTGCATGACATTAACAATTACATTTTAGCAAATGCAAAAATTAACTTTGAAAGCAGATATCTGATATAGCAAAGTGAAATACATGATTCTATTAGTCATATCATATCATTGTGATTGATTGATTTTACAATAAATTAATGCCTTCCCATCATATCTGGATATGGTCAAGATGCAGTTATGTATTTCTCATAATGGTTTATATACTGAAATATTAAATTAATGTGACAAGTCATTGATCTAATTCTCTCTTTTGTGTATCCCATTTTATCTCTTTTTTTATATTATATTTTTTAACACATTGCTGCTGAAAACAAAATGACCATCAGCACAGGGAAATAAACCAACCACTGGGGTTCAGCATGCTATACTTCCATAGACAGCATAGAAACCCACCACATCTGGGTCACAACCTGACATTGTTGCCTCAACAGTTCCTTCCTTACCTGCTCCACCTGCCTCAGGTAGTTCTGTCTTGACTGCTGATGCAATGATAACCTCTGGGAACAGTAGTAGTAGTGGAAGTGGTGATTTTGTCACCCATCATCAGTTGACAGGGTTGATGGAGAGCATTATGGAGAGGGGACTTGGTACACAAATTGGCAGAACTGAAAAGGTCCTGTATTGTATTGCCAAAACTATGCCACATCTGGCAATGACTCAGGCAGCTGACACAGAGGACAGTGATAGTAATAACAGTTCTGAGGATGAGAACTAGATGTTCACTGATCTCAAGCTGGAAGTGGATGTAACTTCAAGGTCCCCTACCTGTTCCCATTCATGTTGTCACCCAACCCTTTGTATCCATCATCCTGTCTGTCTTGTATGTCCTGCATGTCTGCAATTGCTACCTAACCTACCTTACCTACCTGGCCTTCTCATTTTAATCATCTTCCCCAACACCCCCCCCAAAAAAAAAAATGGGCAACTGCTTCAAAAAAATGTTACACCCCATACATAGCCCTCTGCTTCACCTATATGTCATCTTGATACATTGTTTGGTCTAATTGGCCATACATTATTCTGTTTTTGTAACCCACCCCTGGTGTGGTGACTCTCCAAAGTCAAGAAATGTTGTTTACAATACTACATTTATGCTCTGAAGAAGTGGATGGCTATGGTGCTCTCCTACCACCCCCCACACACACACAAATTCCTCTATTCTTTCTTCTGCGTTCTACACCCTGCTTGCCACCCCCATTTTCACCACTGTCTTATCGACTCCCTTTTCATGTTTAATCAAGTGAAAAAAAACAGAATCATGTGTTAGATTACAGATGCATGTCAAAATATTATTTTTGAGGGGAGATCTATGCCTGGCATACAGTGCATTGTCAGACCCCACTCTGATGGATCTCCTGCATATCCACAAAACAGGCAATACTAAAATTACCCATTTTAAAGACTTAAACCTTGCCTGTGATATAAATAGGACCTGCTGGAAAGATAGGTATGTATCTTAGAGACTACCCCACCTATGGAACAGGCTCTCCATCCGTGTAAAGCAGAATTTCTCCCTAACCCAATTCGAGTGGAACTTGGACAATTGTATGGGAAACCAGAAATTCATCCCTGGTTTGGCACCTATGTCTCCAATGGAGACAAGTAACCTGTAAATTGTTCATCTCCCAGGCCCATGTTTGTACTTATCAAGGGTATCAGAACTTGTCAGAGATTTGAGATGCATACCTAGGATTAAAAGGGCCCTTGTGGTTGTCAGCCTAGTAAACACCTATGAACCTATAAGTGGGTATCAGTTTTGCACTATAAAATTTTAAATAAAAGTTTTAAATTAAATCCAAATATCTGTAATCATTGTAGAAGTAAAGCAGAAAATAATATGCACGCTGAGAGGTTTGAACAGTGTTTATGGTCACTGGGGAGAAATAGCCAAATAATGGGGCACTGGAATGGCTGGTGGGGCTTATATGGGAGAGTGTGGTGTTTGTGTATGGGGGCCCCAATTCATTACCCTGCCTAGGGCCCAATTTGACCATGATCCTACTCTGGTTAGTGGATGTAATGTACATGCTATGGGATTTTACAATTGTTATGGGAGCATTGAAGATTAATATATACATTCTACTTATTTCAATCTATTGTCAGATTTGAACTTATGAATAAGAGTTCCTAGATGGTGTGGCTAGATAACACTGAGGTCTGTAGATTTGTTTTGGAATAAGGTCAAGGTACAATCCAGATGAATGCCAAAGTGTTTTTGCATGCTTTGTATGACTCCTGTGGGTGTAAGTGCGGGCTACACATTTTCATAACACACCATTGTCCTACTGCTTTATTACTGCAGTTGCTTCCTGTTGGAAACATTGTCTTGTACAGGTCTTGCCTGAATAATTATGATGATAAACCAAAGAGTAACAGAATGCAAATAATTGCAGAAATGAGCCATAAACGTATCTCTTAGTATGTCTGAATTTGTATTCCTGTTATCAACTGTCGACCTCTTCCCACTCCTTCTGTGTCAAAACTGTTTCCATAACCCATGTTTCCAGCAGTCATAGCATGTGTGATCCCTCATACCCTCACATGTTTCATAACACACCTGTAGCATTCATATAATGATTGAAAAACTGCAATTGTTATGACAAATATGTAAATCATGACACCTGAAAATGACCATAAGACATATCTGTTCTGTATTTAATTAGATTCAAACATGGTTATGTATGTATTTTACTTATTTGCACAAAGATTGTTATGTAGCATCATAGACTACTGCTAATTCCCATTCTAAGTTCAACATATCAATATATGATTACTCGTGCTAATACTTTGCCGCCAGCACTGCATTTCAGGGAGGGAGTTAAAAAATTACAACTAAGAATTATGTGACTAGGCAGTACAACTTCTGCATGTGTTACTGTAATTTTGAAACTGAGATATCTGCATTTCATAGTGACGCTGACTCAGTTCAGTCTGTTAATGTATGTCTGTACTCCAATGGTTGCACTTGCAACATTATTACAATGGTATGTAACATAATCCATCGCTGTTATTCACACATGCACTGTCATATTAAGGAACTGTCTATATTATCAATGCAGATTGTGCAAGCATCAGCCAAGATGACTGACAGTGACACAATAAATGGTTACTATTTGCATGCAATTATTCCAGGATGAGCTGTCATTAATGCTTGATTGACAATCCACTGTTTTACAATTGTGACTGGCATTGACACCCCTTATTTTGAAACAGGTATGTGTCCCTCTCTGTAGATGTTAGCAAAGAAGTATGTAATTACATGAGACAAGCACAGTAGTGTCATGTTGACCTGTCCAGACACGTGTATTTGTCCCAAAACCTATGATGCACAATAACTGATGTTTGAAACAGTGACTTTTTAATAATTTCAAATAAGCATTTTCACACAGATAAAGTCAGACTTCTACTAGGTTGCTTGCAGTTTATACTCTATTCTTCAGACAGTGTAAATAGATAGGTATATGGTTCTAATCTGACATTATTGCACTTGCTTGTGTGGTTCTAGTGACAGGTAAGTAAATCCTCAACAACAGATGCACTGTGTCCACTACCACTCAGGAGAAGTATTTTAACTTTGGACACAATTCCCTCTGCATTTTATCCCCCTTTACCACAGGCATCTTCTCAGCAGCACACTGATGAGGTCATCCTGTCAAAAAAGTGTTCTCTACTCTTTAATGTCAAACTTTTTCAGTGGCTTTTGTGGCTAATATTGTGTTCTATAGATTGTGCAACTAAATAGGTAGGAAGTTCAAATCTTCCTGTGATGAACTTGTGTGTGTGGCTGCTATATCATGTATGCATAGATTCCTGAACAGACATGCTGTATCAACTTCTTCTCAGGGAAAAACATAACCTGGGAGAGGATTCCTCCATCCACTTATCCCAATTTTACCACAAACATCTTCTCTGCAACACACTGACGAGGTCATACTTTCAAAAGTGCACTCTCTGACTATAGAAGTCAGACTTCTCTTGTGGTACTTGTGGCTAATACTGTGTTCTGTAGATTGTGTAACTAGATAGATATGATGTTTAAATCTCACAATAGTAAACTTGTGTTTGTGGCCTCAATGTCGAGTACATATAGCTTCCTGAACATATGAACTGTATCAACTCCCACTCAGGGGAAGAATTTAGCCTGGGAGAAAACTCCCCATGCCCCTTGTCCCACTTTTACCACAAACATCTTCTCTGCATTACACTAATGAGGTCATCCTTTCATAAGTGCAGACTTCTCTTGTGGTATCTGTGATTAGTAATGTATTCTGTAGCTAGCCAGGTAAGGGGTTTAAATCCAACATTGCTTAATTCATTATAGCTGAATAACACCTCCTGGTGGTTCAGCAGTTGCATCCTACTGATACCTCTAGGCATCAAATACTGCTTGCTCATATTTGCACTACTAATTCCAAAACCATGCTGCATACACAGTTTAAAAGATTTTTATCTTAAAGCTCAGATAATGGAACACCCAGCTGCACTGATATACAGACATTAAAATAATCCCTGTACTGTTATATCTATGTGTTCTCACTCTAAGGTCACACCAACACACACTGATCATTTTGTTATGAGTCAGCTGCTGCAGGTCTTATGGTGGGTACATCCATATAGGCCTCATCTCATACTTTGCCTGACTAGATATGTAGCATCAGCACACTGGAGCAGTGGGACCTAAGAAAAGTTTGATGTGAATAGCATATATGATGCCGCAGGAATCGATCCACCTCCTGGACATGGCTCTCCATATCTCCTTCCCACTCTCTTTGTGTTCCCATCCAAGGACTAGAATAAGAGCTATGTTATGCTCCTTTTCTGTTTCATTGCCACTAGCAGCCATAAAACAATGGGGCAGTACTAGGATTGAAAGTCAGAGCAATAGGAGGAATACCACTGCAAGTCAAAGGCCAAACTGCAACATTAAGTAAATAAATAAACCAACAAACACATAAATAAAATAAGCTATACACATAAAGCAGATCATACCAACAGTACTTTTCTGAAGTTATCTATTAGTAGGACAAAGCAGCATTCAACACAAAATGTTTCCATGAACAAAATCAATTGAGGTACCACTCCAGTATAAAATAATACTAAACAAAAGATCAGGCTTAAAAATAAATCTTGGAAGAAATGGCGCTCCTCTAGAAACCCAACAGACTATCAAACCTTTAGAGAGCTGAGAAACAAAACCAAAAATGCTATTATTTCAGACAAAAAGAACTACTATGTAGAACTTCAGCAATCCACAAAAAAAGAACCAAAAAGGTTCTGGTCTACTATCAATCATCTACTTACCCCAGGTAAAATAGTAACACCTAACCCACAGAATGTAGACCCTGATAATTTACTACTTCCATACAAACACTAGCAAGCCATTTATACCAACAACGTCATTCCTTCCCTTCAACTTCAACCCATACCCACCTCCTACATACAATCTCTTACAAAACTTAAACCCACTACCCCTCAGCAGATAAGCTTCCTGCTGAATTCCTTCAGCTAGCAGCAAAAGCTATAGCCTACCCTGTTTCGATCCTAATAAACAGATCCATAAAAGAAAGTGATTTTCCAGCAATCTGGAAGATATCACACATCATACCCTTACATAAAGGAGGCAAATCCACTGACCTCTCTAACTAAGCACTATTATCTCCACTAGCTAAAATCATGGAAAAATGTATACACAAACAACTACTTAACCATCTCCTTCAAAATAACCTACTAGCAAACACTCAACATGGATTTAGATTACTAACACAATAAACTGTAACCGTAATAATAACAAACTAACTGCTTCTTTTTCCTAGACCTGTCGGTCAACCATAAACTTCTCCTACACATACTAAACTCACTTGCCTTGGATTTTTCCTCCTTAACGTGGTTCTCATCCTACCTTGAAAACCGACAACAAGCAGTACTCTGGAAAAATTCTCTATCTGCTCTACTACCTATCTCCTTAGGAGTACCTCAAGGATCAATATTAGGCCCACTCTTATTCTCTATCTTTATTAATGATCTTCAATCATCTATCCATAACACTACCTGCATACAATATGCAGATGATTCTACCATCATCTGTACAGCTCCCACCCAATCTGAACTCCAGTCACTCACACAATCTACCTTTTCAACCGTTGAACAATGGTTCTCAAAAAGATATCTCCTTCTCAACTCCAAGAAAACAAAAATATAACTATTCTCATCTACCCACAAATCTCCTCAACTAAATTTTACTATTACTGCAGCTGACAATTCTCTTATCTCCCCAGACTCTACTACCAAACTGCTTAGTGTTACTATTGATAATAATCTTAACTATGATTGTCATATCAATAACACTGTAAAAGTAGCAAATAAAAAGATAGGTTCACTGTACAGAATAAAACATCTTATCTCCACCCTACTGTATGCTTCCTCTATTTACACCAATCTCTAAAGGTAACCTGAAAAAACTAACTACATCCTATCATAATATAGCCCGTTTTGCCACAGCATCCCAGTACAGAACTCACCACTGTAATAACTTAAAACAATTACAATGGTTAGAACTAATCTATCAACAACTCTTAATTACACATAACATTCTTTATCAACCAACAGATACAAGTCACCACAACTAGAATTACAAATTCAGCAGGTAACTGTCTATTTTCAAACTCCATAAAAAAATATATGAATATATAGCAATGTTTAACCTTGTTTTAATTAAATGGAAATTATCCAGCTGGACTAGCCCGGTCAACAAATGTAAAATAAAAAATAAATAAAAAAAAATAATGATGCATAATTGATTAAAAAAAAAATGCACAGTCTCAACAGCTCAGGAACACAACTGTCCTAAAACCCATCATCAGCCTACAAACAAAACATTTTTACAACATCCCCACGTGGTGGTGGAAGCTCTCATTCACCTCAAACTCATACTTACTTCATGGTTGCACAACAATGGGGAGAAGACAAACAGCAATCCCACTGAGCCTGACGATTCAGCTTCAAGCAGTGAGAAAAGGTGATCATTAATCATCTGAGTCTGGGCAATTAAAACCGGATGAGATGGTCCTCAATCACCTATAGGGAGACAAGTGAAAAAGTGCATGTTCAAAACAAAATGTGCATATTGTATCATCACAGGGTAAACTATACATCCCTCATGTGAATGGAGATCCCCTGCATACATACCTACTTATCTGAACTAATTCTGAGGCTATTGCACATCATTGTTAGTAAAAAAATCATCCATTTCCCCCTGTGAGATACCCTGTAGCCCTGATGATGCTTTCTTGGACACTGTCACTTGGTTTGTAAGCCAACAAGAATTCAACTCTGCTTAGGCTACTCTGGCCTTTCTAATTAAAGCTTTAAAGACTCCATGCTTATTCAGTGAAGCAATTTTTCTAACGTGGCACTTAAAGGATGTGTTTTTCTCATGGATTTAACTATTTCTGCAGAATCTAATGCAATGACTGACTGGGACCTAACTAAAATCTGAATACTTATTGGCTTTTGATGAAGTTGACTTTTACTGTATATACTACAAATACATGGTGTTGTCCACAATTTTATTCAGCAGCCTGATTTACTTTCCATGTTTAACATCTAGAGTATAAATTACAGCTCTCATATAACAAAATTAGCAAATTAGCCAATCTTCCTATCTCTACAACTAATTTATCACTAGTGCTTACTCCAGCCAGCTAATCCAGCTAAGTTAGCAATGCCTCTACTAACATTCCACCCCTGACATCTACTAACTCTTAGTCTGATAATTTGTGCATATATAAATGTTTATTTTTCATCTCTCTATACTGTATTATTTTGTACATATTGCAAATGCCATAGTCTCTATGCTGTAAACTACATACAACTGTAATTTACATAATGAATTCTGAATTACACAATATTTTCTATTTTGTATAACTGTTGTATTACCTTTCTCTTATGTTCTGTAAACTTACATGATATCTGAATTGGGGCCACTTTGCATCAGCTTATTACTCCATCAACAAACCTAAATAAATAAACTAATACTGGTAAACTGGAAGTGTCCCCAGTCATCTTTGACTTTTATCAATTAAGAATTATCTATTTAAGCATGATTTTTATATTAAAGTGTTCTGGTGTTGTTTAATCATTAAAACTGATACTGATCATAAAAGCCAGCCTCTCTGTTCAAAAGCAGATTTCTGCATAAACACTTTTTGCCAAAGCAGTAATCAGTAAATGCTGTTTCAGTGTTGCAATCCGTCCCATTTCTTTACCCTTCACTTTGTGTTTAATAAAAAAAAGAATATATTCATTTCACTAGTCAATATCTAAAGTAAAATTAGCTGCATTATCATAAATGCATCATTACTGGTTCCTCTGCTGTGTGCTGTAATAATATTTATATTGCTGTATAATTCCTCATGCAGGAAATGTGGACAAAGCTGGCTCTCAGAAAATCAAAAGTACTGTAAATGTCTACTGCATAAATGGATAACCTAGGCTCATTCCGGGGCCTACTACTGAGAAAAATGAAGTTTCAGCCATAACAGTGTTATAAAATATGCATTGCAAACAAACAAGTAATACTTAAGAATGGAACCCTGCTATGTTAAAATGTAAAGAGGCTGCTCATATCTACTCAGTTTACAAAACAAATTGAAATATTTTAAGATACTGACTATAGGGAATTGTATATTCAGGTGGGTATTATTTTAACTTCATTCCCTGTTTTTTCTAACTGTTGACAAATATTAATCTCATTACAATATTGTCCACATGTATTTATTTTATGTCTTGAGCAGGAAAAACATAGTAATGCCTTACTGTATGTGTGAACTTGGGCTTATGTCTGAATTTCATGTTTCTTTAGATGGCACACACATATTGTAGCATAACTTTGCAGCTCTATCAAAATAAATTGTCCAGATGAATGTAAATATTCTAAACAGTGGTATATTTTCGGAGTAGAGTGTACAAATAGAACTGCTATTGTAAATAAGCAGTGTTTCCTTAGAGCATACAAAGTGTTTCTTTAGGAAAAGAGAAGAAATGTTGCATTATCCAGAGAACTGCTGTCATCACTTTAAAACGAGATTGTTGCTTTATAGGTTCATAGGTTCATAGGTAGGTACTAGGCTATCTGCTCTAGGGCATTTATAAGCCTAGTCAGAATTTGTTGGCTTTCGCCTCCCTTTTAGACTAGATTCCCGAGCCTCTGTCCAGCAGGGCCATAGAAATGATGCCAGGAGCAAATTTATGATTACCCATCCACTCATCAAGATTTCTCTTGAAGAGGGTCAGCAAGGGGCTCTGCCTAACATGGACTGGGATTCTATTCCAGAGCGTGGGAAGCCTTTAGGATATGAATCTATCCCTCCAGCATGTCCTATTTATTGTTGTGTTAAGGTTTAAATCCCTGGAGCGTGGAGCTCTAGTGGATTTGGTTTTCTTGAGGTGGAGCATGTCGAACAATTTCGGGTTGGACATGGCCTTGTATGTCAGGCAGAGATCACCTCTGAGTAGGCAGTAAGTAACTGAGTAGAGCTGGAGTTTCTTTAGTCGAGCTGCATAGGGCAACTGTTTGAGGCCCATGATCCTCTTGCTGAGGTATCTTTGAGGTCTCTCCAGCTGTTGCAGGTGTCTGGTAAGGTACATCCCAAATGGGGCATTGTACTCAATTATGGGCCTGATAAGTGATGAGTAGAGGGGCACGATGATCTCTCTTGATCTAGATGTGAACCCTTTTGTGATTAGGTGGGCTATATAGAAGGTCTTACTAACCACTTTGGCAATGTGATTGTCAAAGGAGAGATTACTATCTACTTGGGTCCCCAGATCCCTGATTACTTCTTCCATAATTAGTGGATTTCCTCCTATATGGTAGTTTGTGGGCTCTTTGTTTTTCCCAAAGGGGATGACTATAATTTTTTTTGCATTTGGCTTGAGGCCATGGTTCTGACACCAGGTATCAGTCTCAGTAAGGCTTTTCTGGAGGATGCTTGTATCACCCAGAGAGTCGATTATGGCTCCCAGTTTGCAGTCATCTGCGAACTTGGTCAGCCACAGTCCTCCCGTGTTTGCCTGTACCTCAGAGAAGTATATACCGAACAAGAGTGGTCCCAGGACTGATCCCTGTGGGACGCCACTTGTGACTGGTTTAGATTCGGACATGGCGCCCGCAACTCTGACCATGTGAGTTATATCCCTGAGCCAGTTTGCAACTCATCTTGTGACGTATGGGTTGATCTTTAAGCTGGTGAGCTTATTTATGATACCTGAGTGGGGTATTATGTCAAAGGCCTTAGTGAGGTCTAGGAAGGCTGTGTGGACTACCTTTCCCTCATCTAAGGCTTTGGTAACTGTTTCAATGAAATCAACTAGGTTTAAGAGGCAAGATCTGCCCTTGACAAAGCCGAATTGGGTGGGGTCCAATGTTTGGAGGTTCCCAATGTCTTTGTTAATGAGATCTATGACGATGCACTCCATAGCCTTGCAGATGAGGCTAGTCAGGCTTATAGGGCGATAGTTCCCGGGATCCGTTGTGGTGCCACCTTTGTGGAGCGGGATCACTGTTGCTGTACGCCATTCTTTGGGTACATAACCTGTGGTAAGGCTGAGTTGGAACAGTGAATTCATGTGAGGGTTTAGTTCGTTTTGGAGCTCATGTAAGATGCAGCCCGGGATACCATCTGGTCCCATTGATGCTGTGTTTTTTACTTTGGAGAGGGCTGCTTTCACCTGTGAGTCTGTGATGTCTGGGGGACTGCATTCTTCTGGGATAAACACAGGCCCTTTTGGTGGGGAAGGGAGGGGTGAAGTTTGCACTGAACCTGTCTGCCAGGATGTTGGCAATGTCTGTGGGTTCAGTGTATTGTGTGCCATTATGCACCAGCTCAGAGCAGATCTGTGAGCTGCCACCCAGATTTTTGACATAGCTAAAGAATGTCTTGTGATTATCTTTTGAGTCTTTGGCAATTTTTCTTTCAAAGCTGGCCTTTGATGATTTTATAAGGGATCGAAGTTTCTTACTGGGACTGATCAAGGATTCCTTCCCTTTATGGGATTTTGCCTTGTCATGTAATAGCTTCCTCCTTCTGTTGCATAGCTTGTTTATGGCTGGGGTCCACCAGACTGGTCTCCTGTACTTGGAGGAGTGAGTCTTTGTTTTACTTGGGATGTCACGATCCATGCATTCCTGTAGGTGCTCATAGAGTGCCTTTGTAAAGGATTCTGCAGTTTGGGTACCATTTTCCATTTGCCCGGGGGCTTTAAAACTTTCCACCTCGGTCTTGAGAAGTGTGACGTTTGCTTTGGAGAAATTTTTCACAGTGGTTTCCTTTGCTGGGGGTGGCGTCGGGATCTGGATGTCCATTGTGATAAGTTTATGGTCTGATCTTACCAATGAGGGATTTACCTCTGGTATAGAACATTGAGCCCCATGTTGGTGATGACTAAGTCCAATATGTTGTCCCCTCTTGTGGGAGTGGTGACCAGTTGTTCCATGGCATTTGAGTTTATAAACTCCAGGAACCATTGGGCAAAAGAGCTGGGACTTGAGTAGTTTCTCCAGTCAATGTTTGGGTAGTTGAAATCCCCCAATATCATTGTGTTTGGTGAGACGTTCATATTCTCCAGTGTTCTCAGGAATGCTGAGTGGGGTTCCTGAGCCAAGGTGGGTGATCTGTAGCAGGCTATGAACTGGAAAGCAGTTTTGCCTACTGTTAGTTGCACGTGGATGGTTTCTGCTGCCTCGTGCAATGCCACTAACCTGGAGGTGTGGGTATTCTTGATGAAAATGGATACTCCCCCACCTTTAGTGGTCCAATCTGGGATCTGAGGCCAAAAATAATGGTATGAGTTGAATCCTGGTAGTGCTGGGGTGCTCTCTGGAGCCTTGAACCAGGTTTCTGTTACTGCACAGATATCGATTTTCTCCATACTGAGGAGTGCCTCGAGTGCATTCATCTTGAGGTTTAGACTTCTGGTGATGAGTAGCATTACCCTTAGTTTCTTGTTTCTGGTATTGTCTATGGAGGTGGGCTTGACTTTTGGGCTTTGCCTAAAAAAGGCACTATGGTGGTGGCAAGAGCCTTAGCCAGTATTTGAAAGCCCAAAGGTGACAGGTGCAAGCCATTCCTGGTGAAGCAACGTGGCTTGTCTAGCATGTCATCCCAGGCTGACAGCCACTGGATCCCCTTGGAATGACACCAGTAGGTTAGCCAATTGTTAAAATTTATAATTTTGTCTTTATACTGCGGCATCACTCTTGGTGAGGGCAATATGTTACTCAGGGTCAGGGTCATACCGGCCTGGGCTACATGATCAGAGAGCTCCTCTATGTCTCTTTTCATGTAGTCCAGGGAGGTACGTCTCAGGTCATTCACACCAACATGGACAATGACAGAGTCATATTTGTACCTGCTGTGGAGTGACCTGAGTGCCTGTGTTATGTGGCAGATCCTGGCTCCCAACAGGCAGCTTACAGTGACCTTCTCCTTGTTCAGTCTGGTGAGTGGGACGTCAGTGTGCCTGACTACAGAGTCTCCAATTACTAGTGTATTAGGTGGGTTATTTACCCTTAGGGGCTGTGACTGTGTGGCACACTGACTTCGTGAGGTATGTGATACATGTAAGTTATTGTGGGGTGGTGGTTGCTTGGGTGTCTGCTTTGGAGGTCTCTGCTGCTTTGGCAGATTTTTATTTAGAGCCTCCAAGTATGTTTTTGTGAGTTTATGTGTCTTGTTTGCTGGTGCGTTTGGTCTATGTGAGACTGGATTTGTGGTGCGAGTGGTTTCCTTCTCCTCCTGACTGAGTGTGCCAGTCTTGGATTGAGAGAGCTTGGCCTCCAGTTTGGCTGGATAGTTGCATCTCTTGCAAATATTTGAGTTTGTTGGAAGAAAGAGAGGGTTGTCTGTGTACATAAGGCAATTGTAACATTGCCTCAAGATTCCCAGATTCACCAGCTGGACTGGAGAGTATACCTGAAACTTCACTTTGGACATGCCTGAATAGTTTAAAGAGCTGGTTTATTGACTGACTGGAATGGACTAATAGGGAACCTTGTACTTCTGGATAGTATCAGAGGGTGTAGTGCTAAAATTTGTTAGTGCTTACTGAGAAAATTTGAGTAAGTGCTGGGCTGTAGAAAGAAGGTTTAGTGCTTACTTTGAGAATTTAGCTAGTTCTAAGGGAAAAATTGAAGACCAGACTGTGTGGAGCCAGGAATTGTTTAAAACTGCTTAAAAGGTCCTGCGCTACATTGCACGACGTTGCTTGATGTGCAAAATCACGCAAACCGTGCCAAAGCGGGTTTTAAAGCAGGGGACTTGAAAGAGCTAGGAATTAGCCCAAAATGGCCAATAAATAACTAGTTTCTGGGCTGAGACCACTCCTCCAGGGACAGATAGGCTGCTCAAAGCTCCCCACTCTCACTGGTGAACAGAGAAGCTTCCTCCTATCCAAGTAAGGATATGGGCAACACAGAAACTTGTACTAAAGCCCAGAATTCAGCAAAACCTGAACTCAGGACTATTCTAGCTCAGAAAAGGCAAGAAACAAGGATATATATATATATATATATATATATATATATATATATATATATATATATATATATATATTTTTTTTTTTTTTTTTTTTAAGACAGTAACAGATATCAGCAGGAAAACACAGTAAATGCTTTGCACAGGCTAGCGCACTTGAGTGGGCAGCCTCAAACAGTTAAATTAAACAACAAAAGCAACGTTAAAGTGCAGGTAAGCAAAACATGCAATAAAAAGCTTTTCGAAGTAGTACAGCAGTTACAAACTTGCTTTTCGGCAAGAATATGCAGTCGCTAATATAAAGGCAGTAAAATAATACTTAATCAGGTAGCAGTTACTCTTTCTTGTCATTCTGCTGCAAGCACCATTCTGCAGGACCACGAGGAGCTTTGCTGAGTCAGAAACAAATGCAAAACCATGCTAAAGCGGGTTTTAAAGCAGGGGACTTGAAAGAGATAGGAATTAGCCCAAAACAGTCAATAAACAACTAGTTTCTGGGCTGAGACCACTCCTCCAGGGACAGATAGGCTGCTTACAGCTCCCCACTCACTGGTGAACAGAGAAGCTTTCTCCTATCCAAGTAAGGATATGGGCAACACAGGAACTTGTACTAAAGCCCAGAATTCATCAAAACCTGAACTCAGTACTATTCTATCTCAGAAAAGGTGGGAAACAAGGATATATATGGGTGATTTCAAATATCCCACCATCAGCTTGGATACATACAAAACTACTAACATGTAGGCTCAAAGATTCCTGGATTTTGTCAATGAAAACACCTTGGAAAAACTAGTCTGCACACCTACTAAGGGTGCAAATATCCCAGATCTGGTACTCACAAATATGAGGGAATGCTGCACACGCCTCTTGGGTAATGTCTTCACTGGTCAGACCAGATCACAAAGTGGTCACCTGTGAAATAAATATAAAGGCTGAATTCCCAGCAAACCCCAGAACCATTATGAATTTTTCCAATGCTAATTACCCACTATTAAGTGTGATAGTGGCTGATCATCTTAAATTTGACCTGCATATACAAAACTGTATAAGAAGAACTCATCAAAAATTAGGCATGCTTTACCTTCTCACAACTAAAATTTTACTTGCCACTACTTACCTGCATCTCACACTTTATGGTTCTCTCATCATTACTAATCTTTAGTTATCATAAAAATCAAAACTTGAACAGTGCTATAACAAAGTTGCTAAATTTGCAGCAATATCCCTTTCAGAACCCACCACTGTATAGCACTAAAAAGTCTAAATTGGTTAGTACTATCCAATCAACTAACATATACAGCTTATTACTACCTATAAAATTATCCAGCATTATTCTGCTTGTCCTGCACTAAATAATATTCTACACAACTATACTCCCAGTAGGCCATTATGATTCAATAACCAAAAGCTCCTGTCTGTCCACAAACCTATCAAATCTGCTGGCCATTGTCTATACTTGTACCATGGAGCTATGGACTGGAACTCCTTACCTGTATCTATTAGGTCAATACTTTCTCTCCCATCCTTTAAAACCATTCTGAAAGATTTCCTAGCCAAAAGCTGGTGCTATTCTTGCTCAACATGTGAATAAGTACCTATTTAAACCTTACACCCTCTTGCCTTGCCTTCCCTTCTTCATTCACTTCCTTACTTCTACCAATTTCTCTCCCCTTGCTTTCTCACTAAATATGCTATACACCTGCTTTTCTCTCACTTCATGTTACAATTCCTGTCTGCATTACACTAACTTACATTTAATTTCTTTATAAACTGACTAAAATTTGTCTAAATATTAAATCATTGTCATATAACTTGTATCTATCCTCACCAATGTTTTCATAGTATGTCTAATTTGGTATAATTATTTAAATTCTAGATGCTTTTTGTATTATTTTTGAAAATTGTAAAATTATTGTTCTTAAAATATTTTGTAATACTTTGGAGCTTTTCTCCTGGCACCTCCACAGTAAATGGGCTCCTACCCAGTCAGACTTTCCAGGTAATCAAATGTCAATAAATAAATAAATAAATAAATAAATAAATGATGGCATAGTTAAATTCTAAGCCCTGTAAATTCACAGAACATGGTGGCCTATGGGGAAGTTTTTACAGAAACTCTATACAAGCATGTAAATAACTGCATAGGAATAGCAGTACCAAACTAAAATAAACTTAGGACAAACTCCAAAAACAAGCCCCCATGGCGGACCACCAGTATAAATAGGTTGTACAACTAAAGAAAGAAAGAAAATCCTGTCAAAAATGGGAAGGGCTATGCCCAAAAGACAAAAAAAAAAAAACTCTATCATTAACTAGTCAAGTCTACCAAAGCCAATTTCTAGGCAAAAATAGCCTCCTAGGCTAAGGATAACTATAAGGCATTTTTCAGTTATGTACGCAACCTTAAAGGAAACACCCAACAGTGTGTTGAACTAATAGTAAATGGAGCTTCCTATACTGAACCAGGGGATACAGCAAATTTGCTGGCTGATGAATTTATCTTCAATTTCACTCCCCATTATCCCCCTGTCCCTTCCCCAGAAATGCTCGCTACCATTTCTCTCCCAACTATCACCTAAGAACAGGTCCTTCCTGAACTCTGCAGAGATAAAAACACTGCATCAATGGGTCCTGACAATATCCCAGGATGTCTCTTCAATAGCTTGAAACATGACCTGTCAGGTCCACTAGAATCTCTATTCAACCACAGTCATCCTTCCGCACAAAGACAGACCATCAACAAACCCATAAGTCTGACTAGTCTTATATGCAAGGTCATACAAAGAATTATGGTGGACCTGATAAACAAAGACACAGGAAATTTTGAAACACTGGACCCATCCCAGTTCTTTTTCATCAAGGACAGGTCATGTCTACTAAACTTGGTGGACTTCTTAAGAAGATCAGTAGAGCCACGGCAAGGACAAAAGAGTACATACTGCCTTCCTTGACCTGGCAAAGGCATCTGACATAATACCTCACTCAGATATTATACAGAAACTCATAAATTTAGGAATAAATCCCTATGTCACCCAATTGACAGCTAAATGGTACACAAATAAGATACATGAAGTTAGGGTGGGAAAATCTACCTCTACCAAGAGGCCCGTTACTAATGATGTACCACAGGGCTCAGTACTGGGACTTCTCCTGTTCAGAATATACTTCTCTGAAGTCAAGGCAAATGTGCAGGGTCTCTGGATGACCAAATCTGTTGACGACTACAACCTGGGGGCAGTCTACCAAAGATGTAGATATTCTTCAGGAGGGTGTCACACAGGCAAATAACTGGTACCAGAACCATGGTCTAAAGGTCAAATGTAAAAAAATGCATAATTATATACCCTTTGGGAAGATGACCACCCCTGAAAATTACAACATAAATAATGGACCCTTAAGAGTAGACCTAGTGGTAAGGGACTTGGTAACTCAGGTTGACAGTAACCTGAACTTTGATCACCATGTGTCCATGATAGTGAGAAAATCTTTCTATTTGGCGCAACTTACAAATAAGAGCATGGCATCCAGATATAAGGACATCATAGTCCCACTATACTCAGCCCTCATTTGAACAATTGAGTACAATGCATCCTTCTGCATGTACCTAATCAGGCATTTGCAACAGCTGCAGTTGCCAAAGAGGTTCCTCAATAAAAGAATACAAGGTATAAATAATATGTCCTACACAAATGGCTTCAAAGCCTTGTCCCTGTACTCTGTCTCCTACAGGCTACTGAGCGGTGATCTATGCCTAACCTGCAAGCCATTCTATGATCCAGTCTAGATGGATCTGTTAAACATTCACCAAACAAACAACATTAGAATTACCTGATCTAATTATCTAAACCTTATCTGTGACATAAACAAAACATGTTGGAGGGACAGGTACGTGTCTCAGAGATTATCCCCTCTCTGGAACAGACTCCCTCATTCATGTGAAACAGAGCTCTTCCCTCAACCTATTCCAACACAATTTGGACCAGTGGATGGGAAATCACAATTTCTCCCCTGGCTTGTTGCCTATGGCTCTTATGGGCAGGGATAGTTTGTAGGTACCCTAAGGCACAGGCATATATCAAAGCTGTTGTATTCCATGGGCATTGTTCAATATGAAAATTGGAGCATGAGTGTCCAGGCTTAAAAAGGTTCTTGGGCCATTAGCCTAGTAACCTCCTATGATCCTGTCATATTAAAAGAAAAAGACTGAGTAAAATTTCAAAATGGCAAGCACATTCCAGAAGACAGGCCCAGTAATATGACTTCTGTGAAAGTCAGTTTTGATAAAACAATTACAGTGAAACAAATATTCACTAGTAAGTAATGCTGACTCATATTTTGTGGAAAATATTATCCAATCCAGATCCACACAGACTTCAGACACATTCTAACCTACAGCTGGGTAGCAGCAGCAGCAGCATATGGATATCAACAAGCTAAAATACTAATAAAACTATACAACTAAACTAAATAAATAACCCAAATGAAGTACACAAGTAGACAAGAATCAGAGAAGACACACATGACCAACTAATAGGAAAGAAAGAAAAAGAAAATGACCTGAAAACAATCAGGATATTTCTCTTAGGATCAGGAGGAGAACCGAGCAGCTAAGCAGAACAGTAACTGAATGGAAACCCTTGGTGCCATTAAGAAGCAATTACAGCAAAATAATATGGGTGAACATATCTGCATTTGTGCTGATCCACAAATTTTGAATACATTCATTAAAAAGATCATTATCCATTCTCTACTGCAGAAGTGGCCTCAGCAATGCCACATGCTAAATTATTTTCTGCACTACATGTAAACCAGGAATATGGGCACATGAAACATGATGAAGAAAGTTCTTAGAAATGTATATTTAATATACCATTAGGAAGATACAGATTCTTTTGACTCCTCTTTGGTGCTTTATCAGCAACAAAGGTGTTCCAAAGAGCAGCTGAACAGGTAGCTGAAGGCTAGAAAGGGGTTGTAAATAAATGGAGGTTATGCATTTACTATAAAATAAAATGCACGTGGGCCATCATCTTCAATATCAGCAGGACCTAGATCATAAAATGTTTGAAGGCTCAGACTCACCCGTTACCCATAATGAACCTCACTTCTAACTCTCCAGATATCCAGTGTGCCACTTGTAAATTAAGCACAAAGCTAAGACCTTTGGTCTAAGTCTTGATGGTACTAAAGATAATGGACCAGATTACGTGAGATATGATGACAAGGGAATGGCAGAGCCACTGAACAGATTAAGACATGACACATTCGGTGGTGGTGCTGCGGTAGCGTTGTTAGCTCACAACAGTTCGTTGGCGTTACGATCTCAGTTAAAAGTCAGTGTGTGACGACGACTATGCGTGAATGAACGTTCGAGGTTGTGCGGGTTGCGGCAAGCCAGCATGTAAGCCAGCATGTAAAACTCTACTGCCAATCATTAGCGGACCGGGAGAAAAGCCGAAGCGACTAAAGGGAAAGAACACACCTTCAAGTTAAATAAAATCAAATATAAAATAAAACTGATATGCTGGAAATACATGAGTTACCTTCTGGGATTAGAGGCCCTAAAGCCTAACACAGTAAAGGTCAGAGAACTGTGGAAATGTCAGTCCCAAAAAACAAGCCAGCATTTCAGAGATTTCTAGGAAATAAATGCAGCATTTTACAGGATCTGAACCTAGTTTATCGAAGATAACTGTGCCTTTAAGAAAGTTGTTAGGGTGAGCTATAACCTGGGAATGAAGCCACAAACATAAAGAGTATACTTAAGAAGCTAGTCACAGCTGCAGCAGTATTACAATATTACGATGAGGATAAACAATTCTGTTGCAAGCAGTCAGAATGTTTTAGGAGGTGTGATACTAGAAGAAAATAGGCCAGTTGCCAAAGCTAAACAGCATTTACAGATGCACAAAACAGATATGCACAGACTCTTAGTTAACAGTGAATAGATGTAAGAATTTCCAGGAAAAAACTGTTTCATGCCCAAACACAACACAAACCCTTACAAAAAGTACTCAAAGTCCTTGTACAAAGTACTTCTACAATTGCACCGCATATTACTTAATCTACAGAAGCATGATCTAAGGGTAAAATACAGACCAGACAAGGATACACACATGGGATATATGTTGAGCAGCATATAATTTACAGGAGATTTGTGACAAATTGTTAGAACAACTAAAGAATATATGCATAATATAGCAGTTCCCAGTGAAAGAAAGGTATACAAATTTATGAGGAGCACTAATAATGACTTAGGTGATTTAGGAGTTCAGTTAGAAAAATGTTACTATGAAAGCCTGGTCTGAGCGAAAAATATTCAGGAAGAAAAGAAATTCAGTCACATCAACTCAGACAGAAGAGAAACAGCATAATGTGCTTTTTTCTTTAAGCTGATGGAACCACTCAAGTAGTATATTTAGAGAAGGGAGGAAGGCAAAGCCCCCCACATCACAGAATACACCCCCCACAAAACCATTATAAATGAAATTAGAATGTCTATCATTCATCAGCATAATTGGCCATGGCAAACTGAGTGGCAAAATTAACTCCAGTAGGTCAAAAGATATCCTATTTTACAACTAGAAAGATGAGAATGTAACATATGGTTATATAACATTAAATATACTAGTGTCTAGCCATAGAAAGCATCTGGCAGAAGTTTTTCTAGAAGTCAGATTACAAACCTCATACAGGTTAAAACACATTCATAGTGTCAGTGTTACTGTGTATACTCAAGAACATCCAAATGTTACAGGGGTACAGAGGATTGTGCCCTTTGTAAAAATTATTTTATAGCTGTACTGTATCTTGGTAGTGTTCATGTTGAAATTATTTAGATGAAGTCACTGTAGGAGTTATACTGATGAGAAATGGACTACAATAAACAGTAAACAAAGTGGGCTTCAGAAGAATGACCTTGTGCAAGTTCAAGTAGGCTCATTCATTTCATTTCATTTTATATCACATCTGAGCAATTATATAATAATTTGACAATTTATATGCATGAGCACACACATACACACACATTGGTTAAGCATCTCTGAACATACTGCTCAACTGTACAGATTTTCACAGAATGTCCAGATTTTTGCCTCATATTTTTTGGTCTGTTTCTCATAAAATTGCGGTTTTCCGGCAAATCATTGAGGATTAAAGTCAGAAAATAATGGGAGACATTTTAATTTCAAACTTCATAGCCTTCAAACAAATTAATGCTAATGCAAAACCTGTTATTCTATTAACTTTCTATGTTTGTAAGAGCAATAGTTAAAAAGTGTCCCTACAAAAAAAATTAAAAAAAAATAAATAAATACATAAAAGTATGACATGATGTGTATAACAACTTTTAAAACTGTTGGCAGTATACCTTTCAGGTTCTTAGCGTAAGAATTCCAGACAAAGCCAAAAGTAATGGTGAGACAAACGCCCAAACTCAGGGACAAATTTTAAATAATGATCTTTTAAAAGGGGAAAGTTGCTAGAATAACAAGTTTTGCATTAACATGCATTTTCTTAAGGCTATGAAGTCTGAAACTCAAATGTCTGTAGCAATTTCAACCTTCAACAATTTGCCAAAAAATCATAAATTTTATTAAGAAAAGACAAAATAAAATGAGGCATAAATCTGGACATTCTGCAAAGTGCTAGACAGCTGAGAAGTCTGTGTGTAGCAGCACTAAGTGTTTTACGGGTTTCAAGACTCTAAAATACTTTATGATTTTACACTTTAGTTTCTGTAACCAGTAGTACATCAGGAATGATAAAGCTCCAAGTACTACAAATAATTATAATTAGGTTTATCTGACTGTAGCTACTTATCTCTTGAGCTTTGCTTCACTCTGCACACAAGGTGAAATTCTTGACATCTGTGTCTCTTAACACATAACAAGTTGGTTATGATCAGAGATCTGATCATCATCATCTTCTACACTGTAAGCCCATGTATAATAGCAATAATCTCTGGCAAGTGTGGTACTGGTTATTGTGGGATTTACTCAGTCATAGCTTAAGTGTTGATCACTTGGGCCTCATCCTCATGATCAAATATATTTATCAATAAATCTTATCATAACTCATGACCCTGTCACAGACCATAGCACAGATATACAAGAAAAACTAGAAGCATCTCCTGTGCTGACTACTTACACATAGTGTTTCCCAAATCTATGTATGTGTATAACATACACGTTCCTACATCACTAAATATTTCACATCTAAATACAATATACTGAAAATAAAATAAAAAACACTAATCAAAGAACACTTCACTGCTCACTTTTAGCACTGGTTCATACTTTCCTACTAAGCTTATAGCCAAAACAGACCACTGAGAAGTTTACCCACAACAACAATTATTAATGGGAAATTAACAGTGCCCCCATTAAGTATATTATCCCCACATATCACAGGTGAAAATCTGTGATCACCTACCCAGTCATACAGACTGGTTTTAAAGGTTGCCAAGAAAATACACACATAGTTTAACAGTTAAAAAAATGCATGTAGACATATAAAAGCCCTTTAGAACATGGACATTGGGTTTATTGAAAAAAAAAACAAAAGACCCACAAATATGTGTCTACCGGGAAAGTCCGACTGGGCCAGAAGCCCATTTTCAGCAGAGGCCCGGGAAGAAAAGCTCCACAGAAATACAAGCAATATAAAATAATTTAGTACAATAGTATACATACAGTAAGATGCAGATTACACATCTTCTAGTTAGTCTATACAAAGTAGTATTCAATACAGTTTTCTAGTAGATACAGCTTCAAAAAGCAAAACACAAGCACTTCAGTGAAGATTACTGTAAGAAAAAATAAAGTTAGTAGTATGTACATATTAAATAATAGTTATGACCAAATGAGATTTCCTTTATATATATTTATTTTTGAGTAGTAATAAACACTGAAGAGAGGGAGAAAATGAGGTAAGGAGTAGACAGTGTGTTGACAGAGTTATAGATATCTTGTCAGTCAGGTTTGACACAGGAGCAATGCCAGTTCTTGGATAGATGTTCAAATAGTAGTTGTTTAAAACTGGGAGATTCAGGATTGTTTTGGAGGGTGTGGGGTAGAGAGTTCCATAATTTGGCTATTTGATTTGAGAATAGGGCTTCACCGTGAGTGTTGTTAGCTTTGTTTACTGGGAGAAAGTTTCTGTCTGTCGCTCTTAGACTTCGTGGGCATGAGTAGGGAACAAGTTCCTCGAGAGATGGGCAACTGTCAGGATGGGAGATGACACTGTGTGTGAATTTAAGTTGGTAGAGATGAAGAAGGTTAGGTAACTCAAGCCAATGTAATTTATGTAGAGCAATACAATGGTGGGTTTGGTGGGGAAGGTTGGCTGCGAAAAGGGCTATTTTGTACAGTGAGCCAAGTTTGATGTGAACATTCTTAATTGTGGTGGCTATGTGTTGGTCAAATCTGAGTTTGTTGTCAAGTGTCATTCCAAGGAGTTTTGTATGTTCAACTGGTTGGATGACTGTGTTGTTTGCTGAGAGAATAGTGAAAGGAGGGGTGGTCGGTGATTGTTTGCTGCTGGTAAATAGCATTAACTGTGTCTTTTTGGGGTTGAGGATTAGTTGTGATTTACATAGATATGTTTCTATATCATTAAAAGCTTGTTGGGCTACTATTTGGAGGTCTGGTAAAGTATCTGCTGAGCAGATTAAAGCTGAATCATCTGCATACTGAACTACTTTAGCATGTGCTGTGGATGCGACTAGATCATTAGAGAAGAGGGTGAAAAGAAGGGGTCCTAGTATGGACCCTTGGAGGACTCCAGCAGAGACAGGCAGACGTGGTGAGAGTTTGGATATCCATCGTACTGCTTGTTGTCTGTCAGAAAGATAGCTTAGGAACCAGGAGAGGGAAGTCTTTGATAGGTTTAGTGAGGCAACAGTACTAAGGAGTTTTTGATGGGAGACAGAGTCAAATGCTTTTGACATGTCTAAGACGATTGATGCTACTTGCTGGTTTGAATTTCTAAGTTGGTTGATAAATTAATTGGGGCTGTGCTGGTGCTATGTTTTGGTCTGAAACCATGCTGGTGCTATGTGTTGGTCTGAAACCATGACTTATAAGCAGTGATTTTTTTTTTGTTTTGTTGTGCTTTTCCTTTGAACACTTAGATCACAGCTGTACTCCAACAATGGTCTAAACCAACAAACAAATATTTTTGGATGCTGAATTAATCACAGCACAAAAGGCTAAGCAGAGATCACCCTTTAGGGGACTATATCTTGTAGAGGAGCAGAGTTATTTTAATCTGTAAGAACAGCTATAGGTACTAAGACCTAAGATCTTTTTGGTGAAAAAACATTGACGTCTTTTGAGTTGGTTCATTTGATTAGTGAGGTACATGTCAGCAAAGACATTAAATTCAATAATGGGGCTAATAAGAGAAGAATAAAGTGGGACTATAAATTCTCTGGTCCTTGCTGAGATATCAAGAAGGATAAATTGTCTATTTTCTAACCAAGACATAGATGAGGTGGTCCAAGAAGAGCTTATTATTAACACAGATGTTACCAGTCACAAGTCTCTGATGACAGGATAAAGTTTAAGTGGAATATTATTTATAATATATATAATGTGTATATATATATATATATATATATATATATATATATATATATGGGTCTATCTTACTACGTCGACAAGTCAGAACGCCGACAGCGAGAACACCGACGCCAGAAGATCGAAAACGGA
>NC_056733.1:256037312-256049812 GCF_019279795.1 Protopterus annectens
GAGCGATGGTAGCTCTCGCTGGGGCAGTGAGGAAGGGTTTAAGCCTATATAGAGATCCAAGTTTTCTATTGACTGACTTGATGGTTAAGTTAATATGAGAATCAAAGTTCAGATTATGATCTAATGTGACACCTAGTAGTTTGCTAGTAGGCTCAGAGGATATTATTGTGCCATTATTAGATGTTATATTGAAGTCAAAAGTAGAGGATTTCTGTGTAGGTGTAAATAGTAATAATTTAGTTTTTTGGGATTAAGTAGGAGACAATGTTGATAGAACCAATTTTCAGCAGTTGTAAAAACTTTTTGGGTAGTAATCTGAAGCTCAGCTGGGGAAGATTCAGATATAAAGATATAAAATGTATTTATATAACTACCTGTGTGTGCGCATGTGCATGCATGCGTATGCATGCATATTTATATATATATATATATATATATATATATATATATATATATACAGATATCTAGGTAGATAGATGATTATAGTAGGAAATATAAAGTTAAAAATGTGATCTTTAAACTAAAACCCTTTTATAACATTAAGTCTTAATTTGCATAAATAGTGGTAGTGTTGTAGAAAGGTTTTTTGTAAGGTAAGCTGTAGGGTTAGATGCCAGCAACAACCTGCTCACCAATCCACAGGATATCAAAGGCAGATGGAAGGAGCACTTCCAGTAGCTTCTGAATGAAGAAAACCCTTCAGAAGCTGTACTGCCCCAGACTCTGTCTACAATGAGATAAAAGGATGAGCCCACCATAGAACAAGTAAGAACAACACTAAGGAAAGTGAATTCAGGGAAACCAGCAGGCTCAGCTGAGGTCACAGGATATATGATAAAGATGTTGGGTAAGACAGGTGAGAAAACAGCTCCTGATGGTATTTATAGCAGTATGGAGAGAAAGGCATATCCTGGATAACTGGGGAATAAGGATACTAGTGTCAGTGCTCAAGAACAAAAGGGACATTCACAACTTTGGGCAGTACAGAGGTATCAACCCCCTGTCACATTTCATGAAAGTTCTAGAGAGGGTAATTGACAAACAACTGTGCAGAGTACTAGAAAGTAAGATGGGAGATGAGCAGTTCGAATTCAGATCAGGATGCAGCACAACTGACCCAATGTTTGCACTGATTCATATACTTGAGAAAAAGGGAGAAATGAAGAAAGCATCCAACTGGGAATTCCTAGACATGGAGAAAGCATATTGTTAGGTACCAAGAAAGCTGATTTGGGCAGTCCTGTGGTGGTTCAGAGCTGAGCATCCATTGCTCTGGATTATGTGTGACACTCCGCATTTAATGAAGAGTGAAGCCACTGTTCCGCTGTTCCACATTGAACAGCTGTGGCTCCGCTACAAAGCTTTTGATTGGTTTGTATACCGCAATTACTGCCAGTCGGCATTGCGGTATACAAACCAATGCATAGCTCTGCTACACTTCTGCGTTGGCTCTGTTCCGCAGTTTTTGATTGGCTTGTAGACCGCATTTATGGCCAATCATGGACTTGGTCTACAAGCCAATCAATTATATAGTCTGAGGAAGACAGGAGCCAATGAGAGCTCCAAAATACAGGCCAGTCGTGTTCCTGGAAGCCTTTTCACGCCAAAATAATGGCTTGAAAAAGGCTTCCAGAAATCAGAGATTTTACTTCGACTGACTGATTACATAAAAAGTTTGGCTGGAAGAAGGAAGAAAGGAGCGGCTGGCTGCAGGATAAGACATCGCGGGAGTCAGAAGTGGAAGTTAGCCTGCCTGCCAGGACGGAGAGGTGACTCAGTTTGTGAGAGGAGTCTGTCTGCTGTGTCAGAACTGAAGGGCTGAGGATTATCTTTCTGCTACGCTGCTCTACAACCGAGTTGGAATATCAACTTTGTGCCATGGTTGTATTGGATTATTTGTGACAGTGCTGCCTTAGATTGTATTGCTGAAGTGGTACCGTGTGTATAGGCAGAGCAGAGGTAAGTGTTTTAGGCTTTTAGCTGAAATGGTTGAACTTGAAAATATTTCCCTTTAGAAGCGGTATGCTAGTACAGATCCTGTTATTTTAGCAACTTTCTAAGTGTGTAAGTATTAATATTAAGTCTCAGTATTTTGTGTCCCTAGTAAGTCTTTGAAGTGATAGATAGTAATTTTGTATGCCTAAACAGGTTCTATTATTCTAGCATCTTTCTAAGTTTAAAACAGCAATATTTAAAGTGTCTGTTTCTACTGCTTGTCCCCCTAGTATGTCTATTTTTTTGGGGGGGAGAAACTGTATGCCAAGACAGGTCCTTTGTTCTAGCAACTTTCTGGGTTTATAAGAGCAGTTTTTAAAGTGGTTGTATGTTTCTGCTGCTTTTCCCTAGTACGTCTCTGAAAGTAATTGCTTTTTTTTTTTTGAGAAACTGTATGCCAAGACAGGTCCTGTTCTAGCAACTTTCTAGGTTTATAAGAGCAATATTTAAAGTGTTTGTATGTTTCTGCTGCTTGTCCCCCTAGTACGTCTCTGAAAGTAATTGCCCTTTTTTTTTGAGAAACTGTATGCCGAGACAGGTCCTGTTCTAGCAACACTTTCTAGGTTTATAAGGGCAATATTTAAAGTATTTGTATGTTTCTGCTGCTTGTCCCCCTAGTACATCTCTGAAATGAATTGCCTTTTTTTTTTTGAGAAACTGTATGCCGACTGGTCCTGTTCTAGCAACTTTCTAGAGCAATATTTAAAGTGTGTGTATGTTTCTGCTGCTTGTCCCCCTAGTACGTCTCTGAAAGTAATTGCCTTTTATTTTGAGAAACTGTATGCCAAGACAGGTCCTGTTCTAGCAACTTTCTAGGTTTATAAGATCAATATTTCTAAGGTTTTAAGAGGAATATCCTAGCAATATTTCTAAGCTTATAAGAGCAATATGTCTAAGGTTATAAGATCAATATTTAAAGTATTTGTATGTTTCTGCTGCTTGTCCCCCTAGTATGTCTCTGAAATGAATTGCCTTTTTTTTTTTTTTTTTTTAGAGAAACTGTATGCCAAGACTGGTCCTGTTCTACCAATGTTCTAGGTTTATAAGAGCAATATTTAAAGTGTTTCTATGTTTCTGCTGCTTATCCCCCTAGTACGTCTCTGAAAGTAATTGCCTTTTATTTTGAGAAACTGTGTGCCAAGACAGGTCCTGTTCTAGCAACTTTCTAGGTTTATAAGAGCAATATTTAAAGTATTTGTATGTTTCTGCTGCTTGTCCCCCTAGTACATCTCTGAAAATAATTGCCTTTTTTTTGAGAAACTGTATGCCAAGACAGGTCCTGTTCTAGCAACTTTCTAGTTTATAAGATCAATATTTCTAAGGTTTTAAGAAGAATATTTAAGTTTATAAGAGCAATATTCTAGCAATATTTCTAAGGTTATAAGAGCAATATTTCTAAGGTTATAAGAGCAATATTTAAAGTCTCTGTGCTGCTTGTCCCTCTTATGTTGGGCTTTGTCGAGTTTTCTTGCACTAAGAGGTTGAGAAGTATGTCCAGATGGATGTCAAAAGTGAGTAATAGTAATGGGATGCTTTAACGTATCCAGTTTTGTTTTTGGTAGAACTTTGTGTAACTTGATCTTGAATTCTTTGTCTTAAATGGCACATTCTTGTAAAAGCGCAGAGGGCCAAGGTTTTAAGTACCTTTTTAGGCATCTTTGCCAGGCCCACACCTTGCTGTAGGACAGGGGTAGAACACATCTAAAGTGGTGAATGTAAAATGCAAGTAGTATTGTCATGATGTGTATTGCAAGTGCCTTTGTTAAGCTGGATGTGTCTATCCTTGGCATGGATTTTGAGATAATCAAGGGTGCTTTGAGTACTGAATGTCATTAAAGTCACTCTTCTCTTCTGCAACACTGGTTAGGTGGGCAAGTGAGCACCAGAGGATTGAAAGTGTTGTCAAAGCAAGAAAGTGAAGCATGCAGGCCTTTATAGTAAACAAAGGGAGCAGAGATGAGCAAGAGAAGATGGTGCAAAGTCAGGAAACGTCCAGTGATATGGGTGGGTTATGGCCCTATTGTCTTATATCTATGCTATTGAGGGCATTTTCTAATTTTCCTTTCTACACTATAGCCCCATTTGTTTCATTGTTTAACACCACTGTTTTAGAAACTTGCTAGGTACAGACTACCCAGATTACAGTGAGGACAGGGATGTAGATATAGATCGCACCCCAAAGAAGAGAAGATACACAATTTTTCAGCCAAGTTGGGCAAGTGTCTTTGACTGGCTTTATATGAGTAGGCACGGAGTGAAATTTGCTTTCTGCAAGACTTGTAACACGGATTTCACAATCCATCACAGGGGCCGACATGATCTGCAAAGGCATGCCAACAGTGAGAACACAGGCAGAATTGCAAGCATGCAGCTGGAAGATCTATGGTGGATTTCTTTGGAACACAGAGTTTAACAAGTACAAAGGTGGTTGAGGCAGAGGTTGGTTTTGTGTCTCTCCTTGCTAAACACAACTTATTATTTGCAGCAGGAGAACACATCCTGAAATTTATGAAGAAGTGTGGAGAGGATCAAGATGTTCTCCTTAAAATGACAATGTGGAGCGACAAAGGCATCATGCATTGCACGGGATGTTCTGGGGCCTCGTTACCAGAGTGATGCTGCAGCAGCCTGCCAGAAATCACCATTCTGTGTATATATGGACCAAAGCACAGACATGGGAGATGACAAACTATTAGTCATCCTTGTTGGTTACCTTGATGAAAAGGCAAGCAAACATGTGATAAGGTTCCTTCATATGCCAGAATGTGTGTCAGGAACTGGAAAAGCAATGTTTGATTCTTTAATGTCCACTCTGACAAAATTTAACATTCCAGTTTCCAACATTGTGGGCTTTTCTTCAGACAATGCTACCTCAATGATTTGAAAGCACAATTCTGTGCTGTCTCGTTTAAAGGAGGTAAAGCCCACAATTATAAACATGGGGTGTCTCTGCCACTTGGCAGATCTCTGCAGTAAGGCTGCTGTAAAAGCACTACATTCACCAGTTGAAGAACTTATAACAGATGTGTACTGCCATTTCAGTTCTAGTCCACAAAGACAACAAAAACTGCAAGAATTTGCTTTGTTCACAGATACTGACCCCCTCAAGATCATTAGACATGCACCTACTAGATGTCTCAGTCTTGGTAAGGTTATTAACAGAACCCTGGACATGCGGCCAGCTCTAAATTCATATTTTCTGTCTGCAGAGCCAAGGTCTGCTAAGATTGACTTAATTTCTAAAAACCTGCAGAGTCACGAAGTGTATATGATTTTTATGTTCCTTAAATATGCACTGGAACCCTTATTGGAGTTCAACATACAGCTTCAGTGCAGAGAAAGTCAGCTACTGACACTGCATACCACTGTGCATAAACTCCTGCAGCAGTACGCTGGCAGAGTCCTCAGACCTGCAGCTGCTGTCAGACTAATCAAACACAGTGATGTGTCAGCGTTGACTGACAGTAGCTGTGTTCTACCAAATGGTGATCTGCGGATTGGCTATGAAGTCAAGCAGTACATGAACAGCCATGAGGAGGATATTGCCGGCACAGTCATTGAATTTAAGTTTTACAAAAAAGTTGCAGCTTTTTATGCTGCAGTGCTGCAGAAAATGCTGAAAAGGTTTCCCATGCAGGATCACTTACTGAAAGATGCTGCATTACTTATTAATCCAGCCAAAAAATTGGACATTTCTTCAGGACTTGTCAGAGATGTTGGCTTCCGTCTGGGTGTATGTGGGTCTCCCCCACACTACCAGACTTACATGTCTGTCTCCAATCCTGACTGCATGTAACTGCATGAACATCAGGTATTGCATTATCAGAATCATTCCCTATCAAGACATCTGCAGGAATATCCTCAAATATAGTTACCTGCTTGCTTCCTTTTCCATCCTCCCAATCAAGATTAACCCTGGCCATAGGTATTTGGAATGGGATGCCTCCTAAAGTTCTGATTGGAGTGGACTTCCCAAGCAAATACTGCTCCTCTTTAACCACTGCAGGCTTCACAATAGCTATGTCAGAGGCTGTGTCTGTCTTAGCAGTGGCCTGTCTTCCATCCACTAAGATAGGATACAAACTCCGGTAATAGTTTGGTACCCCTGTTATCTCCAGACAACTTACTACTGGCACACTGTTATTCCCACTTGCTGGCTGCCTCACCTTTTGTTCCCCACCTTGCTTCACTGGACATTTATATGCTACTTGGCCCCTCTAATTACATTTAAAACATCTAATCCCTGATACTGGTCATGTACCTGAACTAGTGGCTTCTCCTGTTCCTGGTAGACTCTTTCAGGGTGATTTAGGCAGCCCACCATGGGTTCCCTTATATCCATGTGCAGCACTGGGTATCCCCTTGTTGTACAGTGATGCCCTGCTTGCTAAATAGGGAACATTCCCTTTTCTCCTCAGCTCATATGCAGATTTACACTCCTAGTCTGCCAACCAGATTCTTATGTCCTCAGGCAAAATACTAAGGACTTGCCAGTCTTTCAAAACTGGTTACCTGACACGCCCTCACCCACCTATGAAAATAAGTTCTTAACTCAGCAATATAATAACATACACTTTCATCTGCCTTGTGTCTCTGCTCACAAAACATTTTCTTCTTTAAGCTTAATTTATAACAGTTCCATATTGTTTCACTGTCATAGTCTAAACAATCAGTGTCAGAGAGTGTAGAAACAGCAGTTACAGCTTTACAATGGAGTAAGGGTGTTAGGATCCATACCCAGCGCTCTTGGTCAACATTATGCTGTTTACATACTCTTTTGATATATGAATAAAACTATCAAAATCATCCCCTCTGCAAATTGTGGAACACATTTACTGATCTTTATTGCTTCTGGGGTCTGGTTACTCCCTTTTCCATTACCTCCATGACCCTGATGAAGGGTCAGCAGTTCTCTCTCATGCTGATGCCACTTCTCCGTTTCTTCAGCCTCCAAATGCTGCAGTGTCTCTTTGATATCTAAATGCTGCAGTCTCTCTTCGGTCTCCAAACATTTGGCCTTCAGTTCATGCTGACACTGCTTCTCCTTTTCTTCAGCCTTCAAACATCTCAGCCGCTCTTCAGTTTCCAGTTCATGCTGATGCTGCTTCTCCTTGTCTTTAGCCTCTTAATGTCATAGTCTCTCTTCGGTCTCTAGTTCAAGTCTCTTTAACTTCAGATGGATTTTTAAGTCCTCTGAGAAAAAGTAAACTGTCCTGTTTCTGAATATTGCACATCCCCAACACCAGAATGGTTGTCTTCCTGGTCACTGGTCCATGCTGCAGTTGTGATTAAGGTTGAAATCATTTCCTCTTTAGTCTGATTAGAATGCACCAGTCCTTTGGCTTTGCAAACCTTGGACAACTGATTCTTTTTCAGCTTACCATAATACTCTGCTAACATTTTTGCCTGCTTTCCCTGACTAAACTTCTTCTTCTTTCGGCTTTTCCCAGTTAGGGATCACCACAGCAGATCACCTGTCTGCTCATGATTGGCAGTAGAGTTTTACAGTGTCGAGTTGCCAGCCGGGTGCCAACCTTCCACAGAAGGCACACACATGCACACACTCACACCTAGGGCCAATTTAGAGTGTCCAATCCACCTACAGCATGTCTTTGGGATGTGGGAGGAAACCGGAGCACCCGGAGGAAACCCACACGACCACAGGGAGGACATGCAAACTCCACACAGAAGGCACCCCAGTGAGGCTCGAACTGGAGAACCTCTTGCTGTGAGGCAACAACACTAACCACTGCACCACCATGGCTGCCCCTTTCCCTGACTAAACTAAATTAACAAAAAATAAATAAAACTGTTGTGAAAATGTAACTCTGAATGTTTAACTTGTGGCTGTTGAGAGTATACACACACCTACAGTGACAACTGCCCACAGGCTACTGAGTTCAATTAATACCCTACCACTCTGCCACCCAATATGTGACGCCCTCTCTATCCTGGGCCAGTAATCAAGGAGTCTCAATCCTCACCACTGACACCAGGGAGAGATGGTAACTAAAAACAGGAATTAATTTATACAGTATTTTCAGATGAAGCTCTCTGCATAAATCACAGTTCACCTAACAGCACACAGGGAACATGCTCCAGACTTAGGACTGGACTGTTTATCTATCTGGATCCCAAACAAGAGTCACTTTGGAGCACTGTGTCCCAGTTCTAAGTAGCTGACACACCCACACCTTGGTATTTGATTTTCACACACACACACACACACACACACACACACACACACACACACACACACACACACACACACACACACTCCTGGGAAAGGCTGGTACAGATTTATTAGCTGTACCTCTTCTGCCTATACTATAAGTTAACCACGCTGCTACCAGTCAACCTCTCTCAGGCTCTTACAAGGCTATACAATTATACTGAGTAAAATAAATACTAATATAAATAGTAGAGTGTAACCAAAGCAGAAAGGCTTTTCAGAGTAGCCACAGCAGCATGTTAAAAGTATTCTCTAAAAGGCCAGCCACAATGAAAGGTATAAAAATATTTAATAATAAATAATAAAATAGAAAACTTGAGAATACTAAATATCTAAGTGCAACAAACACCAGAGTTTCAACACAGGAGAAATAAAAATAACACAGCTGAACAGATGCAAAAATACAATACTTAACTAATCTCACTGTATTTCCTGACTGTCTAAAGAATAACTGTATCCTAGCTAACTTAATTAATACAACAACACAAGATGGAATGTTCAGATGCTTACTTCCACAAAGCAAGGTGATGAGCGTCTAACTAACTGAACTCAACTCAACTCAATCAACTAACTGACTGTGATAACTTTGTGATGCCCCACTGGACCAGTAATCAAGGAGCCTTAATCCTTACCACTGGCAACAGTGGGGTAAATTCACTGGGTGAATGACAGGTACATACACAGTATTTCTAGATGCAGCTATTTGCATCAAGTGTAATTTCGCTTAAGAGCACAGAGAGATCACAGTCAGTCTGGGGATGGTTTCTTCACTCTTCCTCCAGATCTCCAATAAGACTCCCCACTGGCACAGATTTAGAGTTGAGATCTTAGCTGAGTGACCAAACCAAGGACCCAGCACTCTATCTGTCCAACCAGTTCTTCATGTCCCTGTCCAAATAGCTGACCCACGCACAAACTTTGAGGTTTGATTTACACACACACACACACACACACACACACACACACACACACACACACACACACACAAACACCTGCAAAAAGCTCACACAGGTTTACTAGCTATGTACCCTTCTATCCAGACTATAAGGTAGTTATTACTGCCACTGGTCACTCCTTATCAGCTGCTTTATGGCTTTAAGGGTATCCAAACTTACTGTGTAATATTAATATTAATACAAATGGTAGTTTGACCAAGAGCAAGGCTATTAGGAGTGGCCCACACAGTGTCACTGAATAAATATGCAAGTATTCTTAAAACTTAAATATCTCTACACAGATTACTTTAGCCACAATGAAAGGTTTAAATATATTTAACAGTAAATAATAAAAGAACAAGACAATACTAAATATATATTCACAGTGACATCAGAGTTCAAAATTACAGGAAATATCTAAAACAACATTGCAGGACAGTCTCAAATAAATAAAGAAAAATATCTAAACTAAGCTTTACTATATCCCGGACTGTATCTAAGAGAATTACTATAAACTAAGAAGTTACTAATAAAGCAAGGCAAGATGTGGTGAATGGATCTTCTAGTTGTTGCCAGGTCCAAGACAGAATGTAGAATGCTCTGTCTCACTAAAAGACTTCTCGAATTAATATCTAAAACACTATTTCTGGGATAGCTTGCAGAATGACATCATTTCTTGTCATCTGACCCTAGTTCCCAGGCAAAACGACCATTGATGGCAGCAGGTAGCATTTAGCATGTACCTGTAAAAATACATAGACAAGGGCTTTGCTCAGATCTTTGGCAGATGCTAGAAGTCATAAAACAATTACATTCCTTCATGCTTTCAAGACTAGTAATTATTTCACCCTAAAGACAATACAGAAAGATTCCTGGCACAGACATTGTGTCTCTTGCTATACTGAAAACTGAGAGATACAATATTTATGGCCTAGACATAAAGTAATTTAATTTCAGTTATTTTTCTAAAGTTTGCTAGACTGAGGTTAACTTCCTGTATTCCAGTTTCCACTGTTAAAATATATACATTTAAACAGTTATAATAGTGCATGCACATTTCTGTTCTCTTCCAGTAGGGCAAACTATGGTTACATTTCAAACAGCACTTTGCAAATGCCTTTTCAACTCACACATCTGTACAAGCAGTTTGAATTATTTACAAAATTCCAGCTAGCTGGGCTGGCAGTATCTCCTTTCATCACACTTCGTCCCCCCCTTCGAAGACTCAAGCTAGTTTTTCATGTGACCCTTGAGAAATGTTGCTTGAGAGGAATGAGCCTATCTGGGAATACATTACCCCATTCCGTGTCTGCAGAGCCCATCTGTGTTGGTACTAGTATCCCCAGTACAGTGCTGCACTGTCCTATTATATGCCTATAGCCCTAGGTTCCACCATTGTAATGTGGGATTTTACTGGCTGGCTCCCTGTAGTAGTAGATCCCCCTCAGACTCCTCCTGCCTCCTACTGCAAATACTTAGCACCAGGGCCTCCCTATCATGATAAGGTTTCATGGTTTTAACATGGTACAATTTGTGCCTCTGCGTCCTGCCTACCAGTTCTACCATGTAATTAACAGCACTGACCTTCCTTACCACCTTGAAGGGTCCCTCCCAAGCAATCTACAGCTTATTGTGTCTGACAGGAATGAGAAACATAATCTGCTTCCCCTCAGCATATTCTCTAGCTCGAGCATTCCTGTCATACCAGACCTTTTTCTGCTGTTGGGCTTCTGCCAGGTTCTCCTGGGTCAAGCCCATTCAGTTCCTTGAGTTTTGTTCTGACATTTAGGACATATGCCACAACAGACTCCTTGTGGGATTCACAGTCACCCTTCCACTGATCACAAATCAAATGTAGAGGCTCCCTCACCCTATGCCCATATAGTAACTCAAAGGGTGAAAAACCTGTGGATTCCTGGGGCACCTGTCTGTAAGCAAACAATAGATGGGGCAAATAGTTGTCCCACTCCCTCTTAAACTGGTCTGCAAGTGCATGTAGCATGGTATTTAGTATAGAGTTTAATCTCTCCACAAGACCATTAGTCTGGGGTTGGTAGGGGTGGTCTTTAGGTGCTTCACCCCACAACATTCCCACAGACAGACCAACAGGTCTGATGTGAAAATGGCACCTCTGTCAGTTAGTATTTCTTTTGGGAAACCTACCCAGCTGAAAATCTCTAACAAATCTTTTGCCACCTTTTCTGCCTTGATGGAGGATGGAGCCACCACCTCAGGGTATCTGGTAGCATAATCTACTACCACTAGGATATACTTCTTCCCTGTGGGACATGGGGTACTCAGAGGCCCCACAATATTCATAGCTACCCTCTGAAATTGCTTCTCAATCACAGGGAAAGGCATCAAAGGAGCTTTCACTTTGTCTCCTGCTTTGCCTACTTTTTGGCACTGCTCACAGGTCTTGCAGTACCCTGTTATATCCCTGGAAATCCTAGGCCATAAAGGTTCTGCATAATATGTCTCTTGGTACACTTTATACCCATATGGCTTGCAAATGGAGTGTCATGAACTATGGCTAAAAGTGTCAGATGGTAGGCTCTGGGCAATACCAACTGCTATATTCTCTCACCCTCTAGCCCTCCATCATGGGTCCACTCTCTATACAGTAGCCCTTTGTCCCAGTATACAGCTTTCCCCTTTCCTTGAGAATCGGGTGCCTCCCTGGCTACCTCCCTCAAGCCTTGTAATGTAGGGTCTGATAGCTGAGCCTGTCTCAACTTTCTCTTTATAACCCTTCCCAGCTCCCCTTCCACAGAAGTCTGGTATCCTCTGCGAGTTCAGATACTTCACAAACTCAGACCAGTTTTGAGTGGTTCCAGACCAGATGGCCTAGCAGTCATCCGAATAATGACGCCACATAATAAGCTCTTCCTTGAAAGGACTGACAGGATTGAAACTAAGAGCATTGGGTCTTTATAGAAAGCCTTTCACTAAGAATGCCATCCTAGAAGCAAGTAGTTGCCACCCTAGACATATTACATCTAATATACCGAGAGCTCAGTTTCAGAGACTTAGGCACATTTGTAGTGAAGATATATGCTACAAAAGTGAATTGGAGAAAATGGGTGATAGATTTGTTAGGAGAGGCTATTCAAACAAAAATATCATGACAGATAAAGCTGTTGCATCAAATTATATAAAGGATGATTTTCTGAAAAATAGGAATGTAGATGTAGAACAGGCAAGTGGGATGATACAAACTGATTCAAAATACAGACTTGTTATGAATTTTGGTACCAATACATTTAAGATCAGGGAAGTGATCCCTAAACATTGGGATATATTGAAATCTGACCCATTTTTTGATCAATGCCTGGATA
>NC_056733.1:256052312-256179812 GCF_019279795.1 Protopterus annectens
TTCAGTATTGGTGAAAGATGTCAAATAATTTGCTTTTCTTCATGCTGTCTGTCTGTGACTTGAGAACAGTATCTGTTTAATCGCTCCATATTTATCATTCTTACCTGTTCATCAACAATTCTTTGTATATGAAAACGAATCATTAATTTGTGGGTTCTGTAATCACTAAGCTGCTTCTCCTCTGGTATTATGGGCAGTGGTTGTGCTATAGTGTATGCTGTCACATCAAGCAAAATAAACTGCAAGCAATACTGTTCTGCATTTTGTAATTGACAGCCTCCGTTCCAAGCCTATCAATCATCCCTCTGGGGATGCTGAAGTGTTCAAACAGCTTGCAGCTAACAGTGCTCTATCATTTCCCTAGGAGGGTTGTTAGCTTGCAGAACATTTGACACCCTCACTAACCAGTCATGTGGCACTTCATTTGTCAATCAATGTAAGGGGAAATTAAAAGAAATGGGAGTTTGTCAGAGGTAGCACACTCCTTACATTCATTAGCTCAGTTTTTGAGCAAATGATGGGTAAAGTAAAATGGAACAGATATGAGATTTTCTTGTTGAGAGACGGAGGTATGGTTTCCAGCTTTTTTCTCAATAAAAACATCCACAACCGTTTTCAAGTTCCATTTTCCATGGAAAATAAAATGTAAATAAACTAAGTTTTGTCTACCCATAGTCTGACTCCAGATGTTCAGACACAGTGGTCATATGTTGTTCTTGGTTGTGAACATGAGTAAAACCACAGACCTACTAGGATTTATAAAATATATAATTTTGTTTTACTTTGAGAGGATTTCACTTCTTGCATGAAAGTAGCAGAGTTTCTGTTTGGACTTTAGTGCCTTTTTCCATTTGCATTATTTTTACCTTGCACTACTTTAGTATCATGTACATAATTAGAATCCTCACATGTATCTGATCCTGTTATTAAAATATTGCATGCCTCATGATTGTTGGCAGCATTATTGTGATAATCTCCATAGTGACAGTTCATGATGTCTCAAACACACAGATAGACACACAGCACCATGATTCACGGAAAAAATTAAGATGCTGAATTGCCTGAATAAACTTAAAGGTGATATTTTAATGCAACTAAACCATCCTGTGATGGACAATTTAAGAATAAATATGCATCATAAGAATATAGCAGAGTTTGTGCTGCAAAGTGAAAGTCAAAAACACTTAAAGAGTAATGTTACAGAATTTGTACTCAGTGACAGGTGGTAACTGTCAGTCATTACTGGCACCTAGGCAACAGTGCTCAGTGACATACAGCAGCTGTCAATCACAAGTGATTATGCATGGCTAGGCATAAACAGGCTCCTGTGGTCGTTAGCCTAGTATTCACCTATGAGCAAGTGGCACTGCAGAGAATGTCACTCAGTAATAAATGATAGTCTGGCATGTGTGGTACTGTGGTACATGTGAGGTACTGCTCAGTAATGGATGACATGATGGGGACATTGGGCAAGCACAACAGAAGGAGCAAGGCACAGCAGTGATGCTTCAGACGATGTGGATGTATGTGAGTGTATTTGAGTGTATGTGGCAGCTAATTGTAAAGACCATACTAGTAGCCACTGCGTGAATACAGCCCAGCAAGTGACAAGAATGAGACTGTTAATTTCACAAAAAAAAAAAAAAAAAAAAAAAAAAAAAAAAACAGGATTGGCTCCATCTACAAGATGAAGGATGTGATCTCTCCCAAACTAGAAGCTGGAGAAGTAGATGACAGCATAACACAATGAGTTCATGGCAAAAATATATATATATAATTAAAAAAGCTATGGTAGAGTCAACAGTAACCCTGTAGATGCAACAACAGTCATAAACGCTATTATAGGAACAAATGTTAGTCACAAGTACACTACTTCTACATGTCAGTCCTAAATTGTGGTACTGCATGCAGTACCATTTGATAATAAATGCTATGCTTCTCTCACAAATCACAAAGTACATAGTAATTCAGCCTTAGGTCCAGCTGTTCTACATGTCGTCCCTCAGTCATGACTGTAATTACACGTAGTATCATTCAGTTGAGGATACCATGCCTTTCTCACAAATCATACTACAGAAAATAATGCTTAGTGTCAGATAGCCATGTCAGCCAGTCGTGGAACTGTAGACAGTATGTGTCAGTGAAAGAAAGTATCCATCATGAGCAGAGTCAGAGACAGTACCTACAGTAGTTGGATCTAGCACATAAATGTGGTGGCAATCTGTCTTAATGTTGTCTTATATAAAACAACAGTTCAAATGATACTAGAACAGTTTTAAACCACATTTTTTTTCATGGGAATAGGACTTTGGTGCTCCTCTATACCACATAATTTAATTTAGTTTTATTTTATTTTTAACTTGGTAAGTGGGCTGATGCATGGATGTTTTTCAGCATTTTAGCATGACTTAGGCCTTACAAGCAGAGGGAAATGCAATGTTCTCTCACACACACATACACACACACACACACACACACACACACACACACACACACACACACACACACACACACACACACACACACATGCACACACATACACACACACACACACACACACACACACACACACACACACACACACTCATATATATATATATATATAGATATAAATATAGATATAGATGGGGTGGCTCATGCTATTGGACTGCAGGACTGCAGCCCCCCCAGCTGTAAAAAGAAAAAAAAAAGAAAACAGAAGAAAAGGAAAAACGAAAATAAAAACAAAATAAATAGCAAATCCAGGAACTCCACACATGCGTGTTCAGTGTTCCTGTGACTCTGCACGCATGTGTGCAGGAATCCAGACTGCCATTTATCCAGTCCAAATTAGAAGAAGGCACTGTGGAAGGAAGTGTGTGTGTGTGTGTGTGTGTGTGTGTGTGTGTGTGTGTGTGTGTGTGTGTGTGTGTATGTGTGTGTGTGTGTGTGTGTGTGTGTGTGTGTGTGTGTGTGTGTGTGTGTGTGTGTGTGTGTGTGTGTGTCTCCCAGTTAAATATACCTGGTTGCTAGAGAGAAACTCAGGAAAGGCTCAACCGAAAGGTTATACCTGGTGGCTAGAGAATAACTCAGGCTCAAACCCTGTACCTTGGGTGGAGATAGCAAGAGCCTGAATTCCCTGCCTACCACCACTTGTGAAAACTATTCAGATTTTTGCCTCATATTTTTTTTTTGTTCTGTTCCTAATAAAATATGTGGTTTTCTGGATTTTGAATTCACTAAATAATGACAGGCATTTGCATTTCAGACTTCATATTCTTCTGATAGTACATGGTAACACAAAACATTTTATTCTAGCAAATTTCTAAGTTTATAAGAGCAATATTTGAAAATGTTCTCTATTCTTGGGGCTGTATTCCCCCGTTATTGGCTTTTTCCAGGTTTTTTGGGCTAAGATGTTGAGAGCTATGGTGAGAGCTTAATTCAGTGAATATGTTTGGGGGATGTATTCCCCCATTATTGGCTTTGTCCAGGTATTTTGTACTAAGAGGTTGAGAGCTATGTTGAGAACTGAATTCACTAAATGATAGCCATTTAAGTTTCAGTCTTCCTGTGTTTCAAGAAACAGCTGATTTGGCATAGTTGCATGTTACTCTGACTGTAGTGCATAGGGTCCTGGCTTCAAGACTTGAAAGTGAAATGCATGATGGTAACACAGCATTTTATTCTAGCAATTTTCCAAGATTATACAAGCAATGTTTAAAATGTTTCCCTGGTTTTTGGGCTTTTGACCCACCCCCAATAAATGTTATCTTTTTCCAGATTTCTTGTGCTGCAAAGTTAAGAGATACAGTTAAGTGTCAAGTGGATTTTACAAGGAGCTGAGAGCTTCAGTGGAAGAGAAGTTTAGTGCTGTTTATGCTGAGTCTGCTTGCATTGTTAATAGCACAACAGGTAGTGCTCTTGCTTTTGATGCAGAAGGCTGTGGGTTATACTCGCACAGTATGTAGATGCATTCCTGATATTGTACAATGTTGTACTTTTAAAGGGGGTGGATGCTGCAGTCCTGAGAATGTCCTCTTTGGCCGAGATACTTAGTAACTATAAACCTGTTATCAGTTTGCCATCCATTCCCTACTGCAATATTACTAGCTTATCATTTTTTTAATGCAACATAGGCAATTTATTCCTCAATGGCAACAGGCACTTTATTTGTAGATGAAACAATGAAATATAAAGTTGTTTGCTAGCAGCAACCTCTTCATTAGTTACAGATCTCTTTGATGTGGAATTATTTAGATGAGTTTTACTTCTGCAGAGATTGTGCATATTTACTTATACTGGTGGATTGTAGAGGTATGAGTAGACTTTTATGATGGAAATGTCTGAATTGGGCAGTTTTGTCATTATTGGTGCATGCATTTTGTTTCATCATTTACTGGAAAAATGTTCAAAACAATAAATTTAAAACACGCTCTAACAACTGCACTGTATTATACAAGGAATATAATTTAATACAGTCAGGGTGTTGTATCAAAGAACACATGTATGTTTCATGTGCTAGGGGCCTATGATTTGAAAACAGCCCAAAGTTAATCTTTATCTGCCACTGGCCAGATGTATTTTCTTTGAATGTGGGTTTCAATGCTCTTTCAATGAATGTGAGTTTCAAGGGCAGAGAAGTTTTAATGCTAAGTCTATTTTCATTGTGAGACTGCATTGCTTTGTTTAGCAGATGTCTATTAGTGTTTGTGCTGTAAAATGTAAAATAAAACTTTTAAATGAAATCGAAATCATTGAAGAAGTAAAGCAGTATGTACATTATATTGTTTATGGTAAATGGGGGAAAAATAGCCAAGTAATGGGACATTGGAATGGCTGCAGGCGGGAGGCCTCATTCGACCCTGATTTTGTGAGGGGGGGGCAGCAAACTCAAAGACAGCCCCTACTGAACTATATCTCTCAACTGTCCAGATTTTCAGAGAATGAATACATTTTTCCTTCTTATTTTTGGTTTGTTCCTCATAAAATTTGTGGTTTTCTTGCAAATCATTTAGGAATGAAGTCACTAAATAATGACAGACACTGAGGTTTAGACTTCATACCCTTCAGAAAAATGCATGCTAAAGCAAGGCCTGTTAGTCTATTAACTGTCTATGTTTATTCAAATGTTATTTTTAGTACTGTTTGTATGTTCCCCAATATATTTGGCCTTGTCCAGATTTCCTGCATTAAGAGGTTGAGAGGCACGTGCAAACAAATCACTTTATAGAATTAGGTATATCCAAACCTCTCAACTGTCCCCAATTTTAGCTCAAAATGTTGCTCTCCCCCTAATAATCCCTCTGCAAAATGGCAATTTTGGAAGAAAACTTGGAGGGTTTACAATTAATAAATAATTGTAATGATCAGAGTTATAGACTACTTTTATTTCAGAAATGCATGTAGATTCTCTTATTTTGTCAGCTGCTCAACTCAACAGTACTAATATTTAAAAAAAGTGTCCCTTCTTTAACAGGTTCCCAGCTGTATTGTGTGGCTATTTTATATTTTTGCATCACATTTGTGGTCCGTTTTTCATAAAATTGTGGTTTTCTCGCAAATTAGTGGCAAATCATTAAACATTGAAGTTAGAAAATAATGACAGACATTTGAATTTCAGATTTCATACCCTTCAGAAAATTCATACTATTGCAAGACCTACTATTCTGTTATCTTTCTAAGTTTCTATGAGCAATATTTAAAATGCATCCTTATTTTGAGGCCTTTATCCCACTTCTATTTATGGCTTTGTCCAGATTACTTGCTCTGAGGTTGAGAGGTATGACAAATGTGTCAGGACCATCACCGTCAGCCAGAGACATTTCAAATTGTGACATATTTGTTGCACCCCACTCCCCCATGTAGTAACTCTGGATGTGTCCAAGCAAGACAAGGAGCAGTTATGCAGTGTAAGTATGCAGAGTATCCCCCCATCCGAGTTAGACACAAGCACTACAGTGGCTTTTCATCTGTCCTTGATTTTGCAGAATGTTCTGGTTTTCTGTCATATTTTTATACTGTTGATTTATGCTTCTTATTATTCAGAAAATGCATGTTGTTGAAGTGCCTGTTGCCCTGTGTTTAAGTAGCAATGCTTTAATGACCATCAAGTAAGCTTGTCTGAGATTGTAAGATTTAAGTAAGCTTTAATAAGCATACTGTTAAAGAATTGTCAACATTGAAAGCCTTTTTGTTGTTGCCATGCAGAAAATATTTACATAACTAGATAACATATAAGTCTTGGGTATTGAAAGGCTTATGACAGCTTTTGTAATAAAGGACAGGATTACAGTATTTTCAGAAGCTCATTACATTTGTTGGGCACTTGCAGTCATCTTTGCAGGCTTTACCCATAAACTAAACAGAATGCCAATCTATCATGTGTGGTTCATAGCCTGTGCAGTAATCCTTTAAGCAATTTATATTGAGCTTATTTCTTGTTTGCTATTCCTTTTTTACTTTGATTATGTTTTCCCCAAGAAACAAGTAGATAGTTGTCAGGCAGCAGATCTTTTTTGGATAAGAAACATTTTTACAAGTGGGGGTATCACAGAGATTGCTACTTTCATGATTTTACTTGGTACTTTTATAAAGCTGAATATACATTTTAATTAAAACTGCAGTGGATGGAGAAGTGGTTTGAGCTGAGTGCTGCTTGTTTTTTTATACTTGATTTTGACTGGCATTCCAGTAATGTATTTAAAAAGTAATGTATTTTTTATGCCTCACAACCTTTTCTGTTTCCATCTAGATATTAAGTAAGCTATCATGTAGCCAATCCACTGAAATATTTTTTTCTTCTACACTTCATTTTGTCTTGATTGGACTCTCATAATTATGGTTTGGCACCCAGGGCAGTGTATTTAATTAATGTCACAGTTTTTGTGGTTTTGAGCATAGCTCCACCTCTTTTAGTTGGCCATACCCCTTCCCATTGACCCCACCCATTCAACTGTCACCTGCAGCCCCCCTTTGATTTGAAGTCACCAGCCCCCACTGGATAGATGTTGTACACATTTACATATTATAGCATTTTGAGGTATGGAATGTTTCATGTGGCGTATATTTTGTAAAAAAGACATTTCTAAGTACTTTGGCTTTAAAGCATTTCTTACATGATGTAAATAAATAATGCTATTTCTTTAAGAGTTCCTAAGTAATACTCATGGATCAGTTTTGTGATTTACTATTGTATAAAATGAGATTCATGACAGTCTCAAAGGGAGTCTGTCTTGTAAACCAGACAACTAGAGTCCAAATGGAGACTGTCACAGTGTCTCCATCAAAGATCATTTTTATGCCTGCAGAGGGATTCTCAGGAAAAAAAAGGATGTCTCCAACTGCCTAGAGTGAGAAGATCTAAAAAACTGTATAGTCATGAACCTGTAGTGGAATTCCTGGTTCAGAAATAGATTCATTTAGAGAATGCGATGTCATCTTAGCTGGACCAGAAATGTGCTCTTTATGTGAATTTTTACTCAAATGGTTTATTTATATATATATATATATATATATATATATATATATATATATATATATATATATACATATATATATGTATACACACACACACACACACACACACACACACACACACATATATATATATATATATATACACACACACACACACACACACACACACACACACACACACACACACACACACATACACAGATATATATATATATATATATATATATATATATATATATATATATATATATATATATATAATTTGCTTTGCAAACTAGAATAGAATAACTTGTAAGTAGAATAAATATTGCTGTATAGTTTCAGTTACGTCTTACTTTTGGGTCCAGTATCTTCAAAATACCATATATGTCACATTTGGTGTCAGCACTGGGCAGAAACACTGATGTTATATGCCAGCTATGTGTATTCTTAACTCAAGCTGCAAGGGAGTGTTTTGCTATTTTTGCCAATAACCAACAGTTGCAAGAGAGTGTTTTGCTATTTTTGCCAATAACTAACAACAGAGAAAGCTAAGAGTACTAAAACCCTACAGCAGAGTGAAAAATTGACTGTGTTCCAATGCATTTAAAAATGACTGTTTCCACTGCAGTATAATTAAAGTTAAGATTCTTGATAAGAAATGTGAAATTTCCTAGTACTTTTTTCTGCCCTTGAGTAATTAACCATGTGAATGGACTGCAGTAACACTGATGTGAGCTATGTGAGTCAATATGTGTTAAATTAAAGCTGAAGTAATCAAATACAAAACTGTGTCTGTGTTCTACTAAAGTAATTGCAGAGCAAAAGAAAACTATGGAGACATTGACTGACACCCTGGTTCAGAGAGGGATGGCTATATACCAGTATTTTGTGAACTTACAGGAGCAAGTGAAACTTACCTACCACCTACACATTTAGTGAGGGCCAAAACTATACTACCCTTAAAAAAGCCGTCCAAGGAAGATGTTGTAATAATCGGCTAATTTGTGAATGCTTTGCTATTATATTGAAGCAGAAAAGAACAGGTAAAAATCCTCTCTTCAAAACAGACTTGAGATGTTTTAAACGTATCCTTAGAAATGGAGGGTAGAGATTACTTGGGTTATGATAAACTTAGAAAAGAACTTTTGCAGCAGACGCTACTCCTGTACTGCAAGCTAATAAATTTCATAACTGGAGTTTTAATGACAGTAAGACCATAAGACCTCAAATGCAGGATCTTAAATATTGAACTATGATTAGATCTAGATGCTAATACCAAAGCAGAAATGATAGACTTTGTCACTGTGGATTCATTTAAATATTATTGCCTGTTAATATAAGGAAGTGAGTATATCAAAGTGATCTCAGAAGTTAAGAGAATCTCATAATCTCATTACTGTTTTTAATCATGTTCCAATAGGTGATACTTTGTTCAAAACTGAAATGTATATATCTAAACCTTAAGCCAGATTTTCCTTTGAAAGACAGGATGCCTATTACTTAGCTAACTTGTTACAGATGTGGGAAGAAAGGTCATGCACAAAGAATTTGTATCAGTGAAGGTGATAATGTTACTGCTAAAAATGAGCAAATGTCTGAAATGCATGATGAGAAACAAAATACCCACGGAATATGGCAAAACAGATGCTTAAACCTAAAGAATCTGAATTTTCTCGCTGTGCAATGACTGAATTAGTGAAATGCAGAAAACCCAAGCAAAGGGGACCTCTAAGCAACAGAAAAGTGAGAGTGAAAAAAGTAAAACTGAAGACAGTTATTGTATATCTACCATTTTCAGTGCACACCAAAGAGGAGGCTGAATTTTCTACTTCCAAACAGGCAAGTGAGGAAAAATATCTAAATTTAGAAGGAATACATGTAAGCCATATTAAGTTTTAAAAAAAGCTAAATGGGAAGACAATACCTTAGTAAGATCAAATAAGACTATAGAGCTAGCAGTATCTAGCAGTGCCAGTGGCACAACAGGTAGCATAATAGCCTTTGGTGTAGAAGGATGTGGGTTCTATTCCCACACTTGGTGCATTGATTATTTACACTACAGCACAACATAAGAGGGCTGCTGCACTCCTCAATGTGTTGTCCTTTGGATGAAACATTAAACCAAGGTCCTCTCTATTTGAGTTGGTGGTAGGTCAGGTGGATGTAAAAAATTCAACAGTACCTATTGAAAAGAGCAAGGGAAGTTCCCTTATACCCCAGCCAAATCTGCCTTAAAAGTATAAATGCCACCTCAGGTCTCCCCTGAAAAGAAGCTACTAGCTAAGTGAGACTAACCTGGTCAAAAAAATATAAAAACAAAGTGGTAGTGGGAGATAAAAAAAAAATATCTTGTTTTTATCCTTGCTTACTTCTTACCTTTAGTTTGAATTAAACAATGATCTATTATATAGGGTGAGTAAGAATAAAGTAGAAACGATGCCTCAGTTATGGATACCAAGGCCTTACAGAATATTAATTACGAAACATACACATAGTCATATACTTGGTAGTCACTTGAAAATGGATAAAACTAAGGCCTGATTACTAGACAGATTTCACTGGCCAAGAATTATAAAAGAAATGGAAAAATTATGTTCATCTTGTCCAGAATGATAAAAAGCAGCTCCAAACCTGGATTTGCACATCCTTTGCTTGCAATGCCTCTTATAAATGTGCCATTTGAAGGCATTGCTATATACACTGTTGGGTGATTGGTAAGATCTAGAAGTGGGTATTAGTATCTCTTGGGCATGGTGGACTACGTCACACAATTTCCAGAAGTTGTACCACTACTCGAGGCTAATGTTAAATCTATTGCAATGGAAATAGTGCTATTATTCTCTACAGGCCAGAAACTCCTCAATCTCTGTGAGAGTTGGTTCACTCCATGCTACCACACCCACTGACCTACCTTCTCATGCCAGGTGCTCTCCTCTTACTTCAGTAGCAAGTAATATGTCTGTGGCCATTTAGCACACCATTTCATAACTGTGGTTATGGCCACCAAACACATTAAAATCTGCTACCACATCTTCCCAGGCATGATTCTGGTAAACCTGGTCAGCAGCATGTAGGCCAAAGAGCCATCTCCCATGGAGACAGAGAGCTTGGAGTAGCACTTCATTCTCTGCATCTGAGACCTTTGGCTTACATGTGAATATTTTCCAGAGCCCACAATATGCTTCTGCTTCCCTTATTTTTAGGCATATGGATCTGTAGCTATAGAAAACAGTGGAAATACCAGCCTTGTCTTTGACTGGCCCTGCCATATCCTTACTTCTCCAGTGTCACCATCTATATCCACACTCTGTGGGTATTCCAAAAGAGATAACTGCTAATCAAGATACATCCTTTATGTCAAGAGATGTGCAGCATTTGTGCCATTACTTTCAGGTTAAAGAGATAATAACATCAGGTTGTCATCCACAAACTAATGGTTTAGTAAAATGTGCAATAAAACAATGAAAGTCATGTTAAGAAAGGTAACTGCAGAAGATTTACAGAATTGGTCAATCATTACCCTACTTGCTGTTTGAAATAAGTTAGGTACTACAATCATCAATAAGGCTTACATCATTTGCAATCTTCTACAGTAGAAATTCAAAAGATCTGCTTGATATGGTTAAAAAGACCTGGGAAGAAGAGAAAGCACCATTCACAAGTGTTAAATAGCCATATACTGACTGGCAAGAAGAACATAGATCATGAAGTCCATAGTAGAAGAGAACATGTTAAAAACTCAGGAAATGCAGAAGAAATTATATAATAGGAATGGGAAAAGTAGAGAATTCAAACCAGCAGACAATGTCTTGGTACTTTTACAATTCGTACTAAGTGGCAAGGTCCATTTGAAATCTTGCAAAAGTTAAATGTTAAAAGTTAAATGAGGTAGATAAGGTCAAGCAGACAGATAAAGGAAAATCAGAAAAGTCTATCACATTGATACGCTGAAAGAATGCAAGGAGCAGAATCTTCAGTAGTGTGTAAAGTTTTACGATAGGGAAAACTCCAGTCAAGAAACCAATCTACTGCTCAAACAGGTGAATCTTCTGGATGTAGAAACAAGAATTACTAACCAGATGGAAGGAAAACTTTTCAGATCTGCATGGGAGATAAGATTTTCCAGGAATAAAGGTGTGTTCAAATCTCTAAAGACAGCCTGAATCACGAAAAAGCATGCCTGTAGAAAAGGAAGATTTCAAACCAAAAAGCCAAGGATAAATGTTGAAAATGAAATGGAAATGCAGTAATATTGTTCTCAGATTTATCACTGCATAAGATAAAACACTGGAAGTAAAACAATTGGATGGGAAATAGGAAATTCATCCCGGGGATCACTTCTGTGGCCCTGCTTGACAGGGGCACAGGAAAATAATTTTCTTGGGTGGCGAAAGCCAGGGTACCTTTTTGGCTATGCTTATATAGGCCCTAGGGCCAATAGCCTAGTACCTACTTATGAACCTAAGTGTAAATGCTGTAGGGCATAAGGATTCTAGCAATTAAGCTGGTGTTGGCTTTGAGCTGACAAAAGAAGAATTGTAACCTTAACAATAAAAAAGTATATAACATGGACTGTCATCAGCAGGAAACAACCTAATAGAAAAAAATGAGAATAACATCTTATGAGATGTTGTAAAACAAGGATATTTTTATAGAACATATCATTAAGGCAGACAGAGGGACAGGCAAACTAAGAACAGAGATTCAGAAGAAAATGAATACTGCAACTACTACGCCCATAAAATCTGTTGTAGTGCATGGAGTGCCATGATTATGTTTCAGTATCAGTTAAAAGACATCCTGGTTCAGTCTTACCCTAGACCAAGATACACACACACACACACACACACACACACACACACACACACACACACACACACACACACACACACACACGCACGCACGCACGCACACACACACACACACACACACTGGGTATAAACTTGCATGTTAGGCAGTTCTGGGAGAGAGACTCCTTTAATAGACTTAATACTTTTTTGGACTGGTGAACTTTGGCTATAGCACGGAACATTGTTTTTTGGTTATTACGTTGGTGTGTGTTCCATTGTGCATAGCAAGCTATGGAGAATGCTGAGCAAGGAGGATTTGTATCGGAGGATGCATTGGCTGTACATATGTTCCCGTTCAAGGGGAACCCACTGTTGGACTTAGGTTTTCAGGTTTGTAGGAATGAGCCTGGGGCCGTTCGTGCTCCTGTCACCACTGACAAGAGATTTGATGATTTGTTGCGTGACCTTAATTTTAAGGCTGGAAGACTGCAGAGGTTGAAATGGCAAAACTTCCATTTTGAGGCTTGCCAACACTATGGTATTATACCATGAGGCATGCGTATTTTATGCATGCCGATACAGGGTGACCGATACCCTGAGTTGCTTGCACAGTGGCAGACCTTAAATATTGAAACAAGTTTCAAGTATATGGACTTGTTGAACAATTTTTTTGCTCCAGAGATGTCAGAATTACAGAAGGAGGTTGATATACTGTATGATAAGCTCAAGGCTGACTTTAAAGGGGTAGCGTTCACCACTAAGTTAAATGATTTGCAACGTGCCTTATCTGACAGCAATGAAAGGTTACGGAGTCAGAAGACCAATAAATTAAAACGTGAATTTGAAGATTTTTCTGCAGGCAATATTTTTGTCTGGCCGAAACACCATGGGGCTTCGTCCAACGTTCCAGGAAGCCAAGCACGCGTTACGTCAGCACGTCAGCTTGGGGAGAATCAGTTAGGAGGAGGTGAAAGGAGAGAGACAAGCGGTGTAGACAAAGCGGGTGATGTTCCGCTGAACACAAGTGTGCCTCCCGTCCCTCCTTTGGAAGCAGGGCAGTCCACTTCAAGTGCTATGAATAATCTACATTTGGAACCAGTTGATGATAGGGAGCGGATGATAGGGAAGCCTTCATTGGCTTGCTCTGGAACACCTGGTGATACGGCTGTATTGGCAGTAGAGGATGTGTCGTTGGGAGTTACAAACGGTAACCCGAGGGGGTCTACAGGGGAGAATGGACTAGGAGCACGACCGAAGACAACACAGGGGTGCCAGCGTTTTTTCGAAAGACTTCCAGCTCCCGTAAAGAAACGTGGAGCATGGAAGAGATCTTTGAGCGAGGGGAGGGACCCCAACAAAAAGAGAAGGATCCAGGAGTGACTAACAGTAATCATTTTGGTATGGTTTTTAATTTATCCTCTCATGTGCTTAATGAGGATGAGTTGAGTGTTTTAAACAAAGGTTTGACCTTTGTGCCCGGGAGGGCCAGTACTTTTAATGACATTGTTTTGGACATTATGATGTTTTGTAGAAATTTGGCTTTGAAATGTGTTTTTAATGGCAGCTTTGACAATGACAATGCAGGTACGCACATGGGAACAGCTCTAAGACAGCCCAGTACCTATATACCTCCATTTACTCCAGCTATGACTATTTATTAACAGTTGTGAAAGGGATTTGATATGTTACTTTAACAACAGTGAGCAAAATAAGTTTTTTAACCTCACTTAACAGCAACAGGCAGCTCTATATGGGCTATCTAATAACACTGACATTATTATTAAGATGGCTGACAAAGGAGGGGCAGTGGTTATTTTGGATAGTGTGTATTATCACTCCAAAGTAAATGATTTGTTGGCGGATCACACCACATATATTCCTATCAATCCAACTACCATCCACAGGATGGTTGAAGGAGTACATACTGTTCTTAGGAAGTTAAATTTTGAAATGCAGATAGATGATGACCTGTTAAAGTTTTTGATGATTAATAAAGCCACCACTCCCATTTTCAAAGCCCTACCAAAGATACACAAATCTCTGATTGACCCACCCCTTAGACCTATAGTTTCAGGTCGGGGGTGGGTCACTGAGAATATTTCTATTTGGTTAGAGCACACCTTAAGACCCTATGTGGATAGAATACACAGTATTTTAAAAGATACCAAAAGTTTTTTACACATGGTAAGGGCTTTTGAGTTGAAAGGTATACATGCTAACACCATAATGGTAACACTGGACGTACAGAGTCTCTTCACTGTGATAGGCAACTGCTATGGTATTAAAGCAGTTCAACATGTTTTGCAGAGCATGGGTGAGGATCATCATAAGGTCTCTTTGATTAGTACCCTCCTGTCTTTAGTATTGGAGAACAATGTTTTCATTGGTGGACAACAGGCTTATAGGCAGGCACAGGGGGTGGCTATGGGCACCCCCTGTGCTAACACCTATGCCGATTTGGTCCTGTATTACTGGGAAAGTGAAACCATTTTTAACAACATGTTTTGGGCTAAGTATATAGGAGCCTATGCACGTTTTGTGGATGATGTCTTCTTGTTTTGGCAGGGTAGTGTAGACTTGCTACATGATTTTCTTGAATATTTACACTCCACCACTTCTTTCTTTAGGTTTACTATGACACATTCTGCTGAACAGATAGATTTTTTGGACACAAGAATTAGACATGACCAGGAAGGTTTTTCTTCCAGTTTATATAGAAAAGATTGTTGGACCAATCATTTGTTGTCATATGACAGCATGCACCCACGGTTTATGTTTCCAAATATAGTACAGAGTCAGTTGTGTAGGACATCCAGATTGTGTCTAGAAGTTGAACAATTTCTAACAGAAATGGACAATCTGGAAAATAACTTTATTACTAGGGGTTATGATGACCGTATGGTGAGGACTAAGGTTCATCATAGCTATTTGGGAAGGGCCAACAAGTTTAAACCGTGGTTGAGACAAGAGACGGAGCAAGGGTTTCCTTTGAGTACACGTTCTAGACACAGTAGGGTTAGAATGTACTTTACCTATAGTAGCAACATCACAGACATTCAAGCTATAATCAGTAGCAATTGGAACATCTTAAGGAGTGATGCTAGGTTGACTGATTTAGTTGGACCTACCCCTTTCTTTGGATATAGACGTAACACCAATTTGAAGGATTTATTATGTAGAGAGAGAGTCAACTCTGGCAGTAAACCCCTACTGATGAAAGCAGGAACTCTACCCTGTGGTTTTTGTAAGGCCTGTAAGAGTATACACAAGGACCCCACCTTTGTGCATCCATCCACTGGGCATGTGTTTCACTTCAAAGCCAGAGCCACCTGTAGGACAACGCATGTTGTCTATTTAGCTGTATGTGAGCAATGTCCAGCCTACTATGTAGGCATGACTACTAAAATGTTTAAGGTCAGAATATTACAGCATCTTTCATGCATTAGAAACAAGGTTGAACAAAATGCCCTATATAGGCACGTGGAGAGGTACCCCACACACACCTTTTTGTTTAAGGCCATCACCAATGTACGGTTGGGCATTAGAGGAGGAGATATTAATCTACTCACAGAGACTTTAGAGTCCAAATGGATTGTTACACTTACTTCACATAGGTTTCCAGGCTTGAATGAAATGATACCTTTAAAACCTGCTTTACAAAAAAGGCGGGTTGTTTATTAAGAGCTGATTGGTTGTTACTGTTTTTAAAAATGAAAATTCTTGTGTGTTTCATTGTCTGATGAAGGGTTGCTGAACCCGAAAGCGCTTACACTGTTGGATTTATCTAATTAAATCATTATTATTTTACATAGCTGTGTTTTGCCAGTCTTTTTCTTTGCACAGTACAGAGAAAACAAACATACACAGACATACAATGTTTGAATATATCATTTACAGTGAATAAACCAAGCTGGTGAAGTGAAAAACATGCTCTTTTCTCTCCAAAAATATTTTCAGCCTGTCACAGGAGAGTCACCTAATCATAAATTATGTAATATTAATAAAACCAGAACAAAGGAAATAATTGTCAGACAAGTCATCCTACAAACATATAGCCATGTTGGACATGCTTAAACTGTTGTGTAAACAAATGAGACAAATCACTGAAAGGTGTCAATAATCATGAAATAAATGCTGATGTAAAATTAGCTGCATGATAACAGAAGACATATACACAACAGTGGCCAAATAATGTAAACAAATCTTAAATGCTGGAAATGACACTAGTGGCAAACAGGTTATTGGTAATGACACAGAGTACTTGGTTTTCCTGTTTACTTCTTGGATGAGGAAATTTCTGCAAGGAGTCTGCATAGATTCCCTGCATCCATGTAGATTTCCACTGGATGATTTAACTTCCTTGCAGGGAATATGTATAGAGTTAGTACCTTTTTAAATACCTGAAATACTATTGGCATTTAGTATGTCATATGACTTCCATCTTTACATAAATTTCTGTCATGTAAGTAGGCTCTCTTCTGTGTCCTTATTACAGTACCTGTTACTGATTAGAGACAGTACAGAAAAAGTGCAGTTGTGTACAGTTACCATAAATGTAGATGTGCGAGTGTATTCACAGTTGCAGTCATTACATTTGGGGTAATCTGCTGGCAGGGTGCCCTCAGTCGGCCTGAATTCCAAAGTCTTGGGTCCTGCATCGGTTGCTGTCTTCTCTTCCATGGCGTCAGATCATCAGGGGTATAAAACATGCAGCCGACACCATTTTCTTTAGTTTTTCTTGCCCCCGATGCCAGGTGCCCCCAAAAAGGTAGCAATATTATATATATATATATATATATATATATATATATATATATATATATATATATATACATGCATCAGTATAAACCTTACCTTCACCTACAAGCAAATACACCACATAGGTTGTAGAAGACAGAGAAGGAAAGATAAACTTTAGAATGACAGTGGGATGGTGGGAGGGTAACCTGGACTGCAACAGTGAATACGCTCAAACATCTACATTTATTGTAAGTGTACACAACTGTACTATGTTCTTCATGGTTCACTGTTGCAGTCATTACATTTGGGTAGAATCCCAAAGCTATGGTTGGAAGGCTGGAGCTAAACAGCATTAGGTGCGGCTATAAGGCCCTGCAGCACTGCAGTGGCAAAGCCTGCCCTGGACTTAGAGTAAAGAGGCAAATGGTAATGCTTTGTAAAGGTGTGAACAGAACTCCAAGTAGCAGCCTCTAGAATGTCTTTGGTTGGTACTCCTCTGTGAAAGGCTGCTGAAGTAGCTGCAGCTCTGGTGGAATGAGACCTAATGCCCTTGGGCAGAGGTTTACCGTGGTGTAAGTAGCAGAAATGGATGCAGTGGCTTATCCACTTTGAAATTGTCTGCCTTGAAATAGCCTTTCCTTCTGATGCTGCAGCATATGACACTAGTAATTGCTCAGTTTTTCTTAGAGCTTTAGTCCTGCTCAAGTAGAATCTTAGCTGTCTGTGTACGTCCAAGGAATGCAGAATTCTCTCCCCTTTGTTCTGCAGATTTGGATAAAAAGTTGGCAGATGAATCCTTTGGTTAAGAGCCACACTGGAAACCACCTTAGGCATAAAAGTAGGATTTGTCCTCAGAGACACCCTGTCCGGGTAAAATATGATAAAAGGCTCTACAGCCATGAGGGCCTGTAGCTCTGAAACTCTTCTTGCTGAAGTAATTGCTAGTAGCAGAGCTGTCTTCCATGATAAGAACTTTATATCAGCGGTAGCAGCTGGTTCAAATGGAGGCAGGGTGAGCTTTTCCAACACATAATTGAGGTCCCATGCAGGTAATTGTGATCTTCTAGGAGGCCTTACATCTTTGGCTCCTCTAAGATACTGCTTTATTAAAGGATGAGAAAAGATTGGTGGCTCTGTATTGTAATGAGCCGAAGTGGCAGAGGCATGGATTTTGATTGATGAGAAAGATAGGCCTTTGTCAAGCATCTCAGTCAAGTATTGTAATATCTGAGGAATATGTGGTTCTGCTGTATCAGTTCCTTGTGCTTGATTCCAAGCACAGAATCTCTTCCATTTGCCAGCATAAGATTTTCTAGTACTAGGCCTTCTGGCTTCCAAAATGACATCCATCACAGCTTTACTGAGAGGTGTCGTTTGTATGATTACATGATTAGCCATACTGCCAGGTTCAGAGTCTGTAGTTGATTGTGCAGGATCTGATTGTTTTGCTGGGACAGGAGTTGTGGTCTTTGAGGCAAGATCCAAGCTGGGTATTGAGACAAGTTCCTTAGGATTGGGTACCAGTATTGGTGGGGCCAGTCTGGGGCAATTAATATCATCTTTGGCTTCTCTTGTCTGACTTTTAGGAGGACCTTGGGTAGAAGAGGCAGAGGAGGAAAGGCGTAAACTGATAGGTTTTTCCAACTGAAGGACAGAGCGTCCACTTTCCATGCTTGTCTGTGATAAGTCCTTGTGCAGAATCTTTTCAATTAATAATTGTGAGAAGAGGCAAATACATCTATGTCTGGGCTCCCCCATTTCTCTGTTATCATGCTGAAGACTTGTGGATTTAGTTTCCACTCGTGAGAATCCATAAGGTTTCTGCTTAAATCGTCTGCCAGAGTGTTTTGTTTTCCTGGCAGGAATTGAGCTTGAAGATGTATTTGGTAGGTCAAAGCTGTGTCCCACAGTGCCATGGCTAATCTGCAAAGGGGGTATGAGTGTGTGCCCCCTTGCTTGTTTATATACCACATGACTGTGGTGTTGTCTGTCTTTATCAGTAGTTGCCCTGGGTGAAGTAAGTCCTTGAAGGCTGTTAGGGCATTTTGAACAGCTAGCATCTCTTTCTGGTTGATATGTAGATGCATTTGTTTTGGTGCTCATATGCCCTGAATGCATCTTCCTGCCATGTGGGCCCCCAGGCATAATCTGATGCGTCTGATGTTAAGGTTTGGCTGGCAGGGGGTAGAGTGAAGGGCTGTCCCATGTTCTGGTGACAGGCCTTTGCCCACCATAGAAACTCCTGTTGCAGGCAGGGAATGAGAAGGATCATGGTTTCCAGACTGTGTGAATGTTGACTCCATAAACTTTTTAGGCACAACTGAAGTTTCCTCATATGCACTCTTGCATACGGAATTAGTAGGATGCAGGATGCCATGAAGCCCAGAGGCTGCAGAATTTGTCTTGCAGAAGTCTGTGCTTTTGTTGCCATCAGTTTGAAGTAAGTAGTCAGTTGCCTTTGTTTGTCTGGCGTGAGGTAAGCCATCTGGGCAGTTGTATTCAAGCTTGCACCCAGGAATGTTATCTTTTGAGAGGGTACCAGTTGTGATTTCTTTTTGTTTATTGTGTACCCTAGGCATGTTAGAAGCCTTTTCACAAATGCCAGGTGTCGAAGAAGAGTGCCCTTGTTCTCTGCTTGAATGAGACAGTCATCCGAGTAAGGATATATTTGTATAGGTCTTTGTCTGCAAAATGCAATTACTGGTGCCAGGCACTTTGTAAAGACCCTGGGCGCAGTAGATAAGCCAAAGGGCAGTGCAGACAATTGGTAATGCATTAAGCCAGCCTTGAATCTGAGGTATCTTCTGCATGACTGTCTTATTGGGCAGGTATGCCTCTTTTAGGTCTAAAGTCCCCAGCCAAGCATTCTTGTCCAGCATGGGCAGAAGCTGCTGCAAAGTCAGCATTTTGAATTTTGGAATGTCCAGGTATGTGTTCAAAATCGATAAATCCAGTATTGGCCGCCAGGCCTTGTCCTTTCTGGGTACCAAGAACAGTCTTGAGTAAAAACCTTGTCCTTTTTCCTGTTCTGGTAATGTCTGAATGGCCCTCATATCCATGAATGACATAACCTGTTTCTGTACCTCTGCCCATTGATTTTTTGCCAGATCTGGCCAACCATTTACCATTGGCAGAGTGTGGAAATGAAATCTGTATCCCTGTGATACGATGTTTAGTACCCACTTGTCCTGGGTTATTAACTGCCAATTTTGAGCAAAAAGTGCTCATTTTCCCCCTATGGGTGCTGCCAAAAGATAAGTGCTTGGTGTAGGCAGAGGGAAGTCATTGAGATTGCTTTCTGTAGGCTTGCGCTTTATCTCCTCCAGATTTGGAGGTGGATGCGCCCCATTGCTTTGACCTGTATGAGTCTTGCGCCTGGTATCTGGAACCCTTAGGGAGTCTGGATTTGCCCCTTTGAGCTCTGTCTGACACAGGAAAGGACCAATTTTTTGTAGGCCAGTGTCTACTGAATCTTGGTGGCTGCACTTGTAAGAAGTCTTTAACAGTTTGCATAGACTTAGCTTTGTCTTCCATTTTCTTTAAAACCTCTTCTGCCTTAATACCAAACAGAAAATCATACTGTAAAGGTGCATCTAGCAATTTAGCTTTAACATGATCAGGCAAATTTTGTTCCTTTAACCAGGCATGCCTCCTAATCACAGATCCAGTAACTGCGGCCTGCAGGAGGCCTCTAAAGAATCAAAACCACATTGCAAAGTATGCTTTCCAACTTGTTCAGCTGCATGCAATAATTCCTGCAATTCTTTATTTTCTGCACATTCTGAAATAAATATAATTTTCTGTTTCAGTAATTCCATAACATGTTGTTGGTACTTAAGCATATGAAATTGACAGTTTAAGGCCCTGAATGCCAAGGTTGCAGATGTATAAACCTTTTTTCCCCAACTGTCCAGTGCCCTTGAATCTCTGTCAGAGGGGGTAGGATTTTTTGCTGTTGAGGCCTTAACTCCCTTTGGCCCTGTGAAATAGTTTCAGGATCAGCAGCAGGGTTTCTAAATAAAAATTTATGTGAGTCAGGGACCCTGTAATATCTAAGAGGCTTACTGGGAGCCGGAGGTAAGGAGTCAGGGGTCAAGCTTGACTCCGAAAACACATCATCCACAATGTCTAAAACAGGGGGAATGGCTAAAAGCTTGTGCTGAGGGAGAAGAAGGAAATCCATGAGCCTCTTTTTTGATTCTGAGAAGTCTTGACTCTCCCAGTAAAAATACTCCCTCAAAGTATGCAAGGTTTCTCCAAATGAATAATCCTCAGGAGGAGATGCAGATGGATTAGACTCCTCAGCATCAGAATTCTCATAGGGAAGTATAGATAATTCCTGATCAGAAGAGGAATCAAAAGAAATAGAAACCTGATCTGAAGATTCATAATCAGTGTCTTTCCTAGGCCTCTTATCTGGAGGGGGATGGGTACCCCTGATCAAGGTAATAAAGTCTTCAGCCATTTTGATCATCTGTTTTTTAGGCATAAGAGGCCTGTGCACGTGGCTCATGCATCATTTTTTTAGTTTGAGAAGTTGCTTTTGTCTTAGGTTTTGCAGCTGTCATCGGTTTCATATACAAATGTTGAGGTCTGAATACACCCTCAGAAGCCGGTGCCTGCTCAGCGGCTTCAGACCCATCCGAGGGAGATACATCCGTCGGTCCAATACATTGAGTATCTTGCATGGGTGTCGGTAGAGGCCTGCAATTCAAAGGTAGCGGGTATCAGGGGCTGCGAAAGTGCCTCACTGAGTACCGGCGAACCAGCGGCTGGCTTAGGAGAAGCTTTGTCATCAGTTTTGGATCTCGACTGCCTTTCTCTGTCCTTTTCTTTGCATTTAAATGTACTCCGGTAGTCGGATTGCTATCCAACAACATTTCTGGGTGGTTAAATCTGTTTCCAAAATACTTTGATGCAAAAATATACCGACGTTTAATAGTGCGTTGGTTAAATCTAGCACAAAACCAACAGCCAGGCACATTGTGATCAGGGCCTAGGCAAGGAATACAGTATAAATGGAAATCCTTATGAGGTATTTGCTTCCAACAAGTAATACAATTATTAATTTTTTCTGACATCGGTAAAAAGCAAGAAAAAAGTTTCCCCAATGGGGTACTTAGCTTTAGTGAAGACTTCGGTTCTGAAACTCAAACTCGAATATTTTAGTAGTCGGCTGACCGGCACTTACGAAATGCTTCTGCTTCAGGCACCACGCAGCAAGAAAGACTGAAGAAAATGGCATTGGCTGCATGTTTTATACCCCTGATGACCTGACGTCATGGAAGAGAAGACAGCAACTGACGCAGGACCCAAGACTTTGGAATTCAGGCTGACTGAGGGCAACCTGCCAGCAGATTACCCCAAATGTAATGACTGCAACAGTGAAACACAAAGAACATCCACCCAAAAGTATTGCATGGTGTTCAGAAGTGTTTCAATGAAGATTGACCCCACTCCAGGTGGTCTGCGGGGATCTAAATCGCTTACAGATGACATAAAACAAAACAGTTAGATGGCCACTAGGATCTTTAAATAAAGCAGCAAAAAAAAAAAATCATTAAACTTAAAGAAGCAGAACTTTATCATAACAGAAATTGTATCACTTAATCCACCAATGATTTTCTTAATGCAGGGAAATATGGCAAAAACTGGAAAAATGGTGGCAAAAGTTTTATCTTTTTTAGTACACCAGAAGAAGCAGAGAAGTTGATGCAGCCATATTTTTTTCAATTGGCTAGATATCTGTTTGTGTGCATATGTATGTATATATGTATGTATGCATTTAGTTGATGAGCTGGTCCCAGGATCCTTTTCAACCTTGGCCTGAACCAAACTGGCAAAGACAAATATACAATATTTAAACAATTTAGAATAATTCAAGATGTTCAAGTGGATACATACTATTATAGGACAGTTTGTTTGTTAGTATAAGGAGGACTGGAAGAACTCTTAGCTATGCAAGCATTATGAATTAAGAAGGACTTACTGGTGTACCACAAGGCTCTATACTTGGTCTCCTCCTCTTTAACATTGTCCTCAACACTCTCTGTAAATCCACACAATAGGCCACCCTAATACAATATGCAGGTGATTCCACTCTCATTTGCACATCTGTCAACATGGTACACCTCCAATAAATTACTCAGGAAGCTTTAACAGCCATTGAAATGTGGCTTTGTAATTCACAGTTCATGCTCAACCCAAAAAAGACCAAACTAATATATTTTTCCCCAACTCCCTCTCTCATGAAAAATAAAATGTAAAGTCCTCTCTAAGTCACTTCTCATAGCAAATTATTAGGGGTGATAGTGGTTGATAATCTTACATTTGACCTGCATATACAAAATTGCATAAGAAAAACTCACCAAAAACTAAGGGTGCTTTGCAGTGTCAAAATTTTTTCACCAACACAACTAAAACTACACTTGCCATTACTTATCTCCTCCTCACTCTTCTTTATGTTAACTCCCATCCTTACTAACCTCCAGGCTTCACAAAAATTAAAACTTGAACAATGCTATAGCAAAGTTGTTAAATTTGCAGTAAATACCCCTTTCAGAACACACCACTGTATAGTACTAAAAATCCTAAACTGTTTAGAACTACCTCATCAGCTAACATATACACAGCTTCTTATAACCAATAAAATTATCCAGCATCCTTTTGCCTGTCCAGCACTAAAAAGCATTCTACAAAGCTATGTTCCCAGTCGGTCATTGTAATCCAGCGACCAAAAACTCCTGTATGTCTTCAAACCTTTCAAAGCTACTGGGCATTGTCTGTACTCGTGCAAGGTTGTTAAGGCCTGGAACTCCTTATCTGCATCCATCAGGTCAATACCGTCCCTCATATCTTTCAAAACTACTCTGAAAGACTTCTTAGCAAAAATCTGGCTATGATCTTGCTCAAAACCAGGATAAACTATATCCCTAAATGTGAACAAGTACCTTATCATTCCTTGTACTGCCTTACTCTCCCTTCTTCACTTACTTCCTTCCTTCTATCAAATACTCTTCCCTGACATTCTGTCTAAGTATACCATAAGCCTGTTTTTCCCACACTTCATGTTTCAGTTCCTGTTTGTATTAGACTAACTTACTTTTAATTTCTCTACAAACTGTTTAAAATTTCTCTAAATATTAAATGATTGTCATATAACTTGTATTGATTCTTAACCAATGTTTTTATTTTATGTCTAATTTGTTATAGTTATTTAAACTGCAGATGCTTTTGTTTTAGTTTTGAAGACTGTAACATTATTGTTCTTAAAATGTTTTGTAGTAATTTAGACCTTTTTTCCCAGGGCCTCCTCTGAAAATGGGCTTCTACCCAATCAAATTTGCTTGGTAATCAAAGTCAATAAATCAATAAATGAACAACGACTGCAGTATAATCTAAATTAAGAGTAGTACACATTTATATAGATTTTATAGAGTTAACATATTTCTGGGCCTGTTTAAAGTACGGTGACCATTCATCCATTCCTGTTGCATGGATAATTGCAAGGATGAAAGAAAATATTCCTTTTGGAGGGGTAAATTATCATGGATCTTGAAAACAGGTGCATTTGGATCATTCCTGAAGGTGATCTCTTATTTTTTCCCTGCATGATTGATATTCGTGTTTAGGTTGAAGTGTCTCAGCTTGCTGAAATGATCTTACAGAATGTTTTTTTTATCCACTGATTATGTTAAAGGATGGCCTAATTAACATTATTTCTTCCATCATATGATGATGTCACCAAGGTATTTAACACATTTAATATTTCTAGTGAGCAAAACAGTTTTATTTTATCACAGTGGTATAAGCTCTGTCCCATAACAGACCCAGGGACCAGGTGAAATATATATTATTTTTATCAGAAACCACTAACCACAAGAATCAGCTGATATACATATAACCGAATTGAGACATACAGCTAAAGAAGGCAAATTTGGTGAGCTGCATGTTTTGTTTTTCTTTGCGATAGAATTGTCTGTGCCATAAAAATTATAAAGTGAGAATCAAACTTCTGAATGAAGCACATTTAATAAGCATGCACAGCAAATGAGCTATTTAGAATGCAAACAACAGCTCACATGGAGAATTACTGTGTATAAGCTTAAACTTGGTCAAAAGATGGTTCAAATGAAGCTGAAACAGTCAGTTTGAACTGTGAGGCAGTGAAAAAGCAACAAGGCCGTGTTGCACAAGGTTTGGTTACAGAAATCGGGGCAAGTCTTATCTTGCACCAAATGAGTACACAAACAAATGTGGCTTATTGAACAATTTCTCAAAAATGTGTGAATCAAGGAAAAGGAAAGGAAAGGAAAGATAACGGACAGCAAATCATTCTGAGTGTTATCACGAAAGACTGCTTTATGACTATTTTTTTATTTTTGGTTTAAAGTCTATGCTTATATTGTTTTACTGTTTTACTCTTGTTTTATTGCAGTGTTTTGTGAATACTTAACATTTTTGTGTGTTTACTCTTGTTTTATTGCAGAGTTATTTACTTTAAATCTGCTTTTCTTGGAATTTTGAAAGTTCTAGGTTTGGGCAAAAAAAGCAAACATTTCTTTTGCATTCTGTAAGACTAAATGGCTTAATTGTTCCTGACTTGTGAGAGGAACTGAGAAAAAGCACTTTTATTTAAAGTAGGGAAACAGTTGAAAGTTTAATGGAGATTTTTATTTTTTTATTTCTATTTTATTTTTTGCATATGTACTTATTAATAATTACAATTATTATTGTGTACTATATGACAGAAAGCCAACATACTATTTCACTATAAAATACAAAATTGTCAGATATATAAATTAGCAAACAAAGCATAAATTATCCTTCTAATGATAAATCACTTGGGGTTCCAACAAAACACTCTACGCATACATATTTAATGCTTTCAATGAGGCCTTACCTCCCTCTCCCCTTAAAAAGAAACAATTTGTGATGATTCATATCAATGGATATCCTGAGGCACTGTACAACTTATGTTCCAAAATTCATTTAAAACATACCATTTTCTAGCTATCAATAAGATTTGTGATTGTTTGGTTTCTAGCTTGTATACTTCCCTTGTTTCTCTTGTTTCATTTCACAGTCATTTTATCTTGTGTGCTGTTGCTGGGAACAGTTCTAGGTTTGGCAATAAAGTAAACATTTGTGTTTCATTCTGTAGTTAAAAGTATAACAGTCTGAAATGTGGGAGAACCTGATAAATTTATTTTATTTTATTTTTTTATTTTACATTTGTTTACCAGGATAGTCTGATTGGACACAGGTCCATTTTTAGCGGAGGCCCAGGAAGTAAAGCTCCACATTTGTAAAAAAAGTTATACAATAAGAAAAAATAAAGTAAAAATAATCACAATATGCTAATACGCAAAAAACAAGAAAAAATATATACAGAAATAATTTAAGTTAACATAGTTCGGCTGGTATTAAACAACAAGAGAGTACGATACAGTAATACAATTTCTTCCAGCAGTAAAATTTTCCTAAAACTGTAGCAGATACTGCATTAGATGTTACAGGAAGTGAGGTATATATAGTGGTAAGACAGAGCAATTATGTAATGCATGGGCATAACCAGTTATTTATTAAGTATGATTTGAGTGAGTTTTTGAACTGAGTAGTAGTAGAAGCAGAAATTAGAGCAGAAGGGAGGTTATTCCAGAATCTGGCTATGATGTGAGAGAATAGTGCTTAACTGCAGAGTTGTTAGCCTTTGAGATACTGAGGAGTGATTTGTCTGTAGAGCAGAGAGACAAATTTGTTTTATAGTGAATGAGCAGTTGGCTAAGTGCTGGGATTTTTTCAGGTTGTCTTACAATATTGAAGGCAATGATAAGCTGGTGATAGCATAGAAGCTGGGGAAGTTCTTGCCATTGTAGTTCCCTTAAAGCCTGGCAGTGATGGGTTCTGAAGGTGGAGTTGTTAGCAAACTTGATGATTTTATTATAACATGACTCAAGTCTGGCGAGATCACATTTTCTGACCTGGGTAAGAATTGGAGTGGCATACATAAGAGTGAACAATATGTGAGCTTGGGCTAGGGTAATCCGTGCTTGATTTGTGAGGAATTTCCTATGTCTATAAAGTGTTCCCATTTTTTTATGGACTTTTTTTATAGTTTGAGAAATATGGACATCAAAGTGTAGGTTTTGTCAATTTCTATGCCTAGGAGTTTGGTGTGGTCAGAGGGAGAGATGACAGTACCATTATTGCAGGAGATAGTGAAGGGTAGAGGAGTGGACATAGTTTTGTTGGGAGTGAAGATAGTAGAAGTAGCAGTTTAGTTTTGTTAAGGTTTAGGATTAGTTGGATCTTAGTGATCCAACTTTCCACAGAGCTGAAGGATTCCTGGGTGAGTTGTTGAAGGGTGGCTAGTGATGGAGCAGCACAGATAACAGTTGGATCATCTGCGTGCTGTATCAGTGAGGCCTGTTGTGTAGTGGTGTTTAGATTGTTAGTAAATATGGAGAAAAGGAGTGGACCTAATATTGAGCCTTGTGGTGCACCTATGGTAGTTGGAAGTAGGGGGGATAATGTACCTTGCCATTGGACAGATTGTTGCCTGTGACAGATAGCTTTTAAACCAGGCTATAGTGGAAGGGGCAAAGGATAGGGAAGCTAAGGTGTCTAGCAGTATGGAATATGATACCATGTCAAATGCCTTGGAGAGGTCTAAGTATACAGCAGCTACAAAGTGGTTGCTATTTCTGTGCTGGTTAACTAGATTAGTAAAGGAGAGGAGAGCAGTTGTTGTGCTATGGTGTTGCTGGAAGCCGTGTTGTGTGGGGGAGAGAAGATTGTATATCTTCAGGAAATGCATAACTTGAGAGTGTATACATTTCTCGAGTAGTTTAGATAAGGGTGATAGAATGGCGATGGGGCAATAATTTGAATATTCATAAGAATTTCCACCTTTAAGAAGTGGAATAATGTATGATACCTTCCAAAATTGATGGGATATATACTTCCTGTATTGAGCGGTTGATGAGAATAGAAATAGGGTAACATAAGGATTCAGCAGCTATTTTTAGGAAGTTGACTGGTAAATTGTCAGTGGCAAGAGTGGTGGGTTTAAGTTTTAGGAGGAGTTTTTTAACAGTGGAGGTAGGGACAGGTGAGAGAGAGAAAAGGTGGGGATGTTGCTGGGGCATTTGGTTGGGCTACATGTAGGGTTATTTTTGGTTAGTTGAGAGGACAAAGTTAAGATAGATTCAGTGAAGTGGTGATTAAGTTGCGAGGCTATGTCCTTAGTATTATTGGTAAATATAGTCTATATTTAAGGTGAAGGTTAAATTGCAAGAGTTGTTAGGAAAGGCTGAGTATTTTTCTATATTCCATCTCATTTATTTTGCCCCAGTTGTGTTCTCTTGCCAATGTCTCTTAATTTGCCTGCCCTTTATGTAAACATGACTTGGGAAGCCTCCCCCTTCTTATATTTTGAGTTTTTTTAAGTTTTTTTAAGTTTTTAACTTCTGGTATTTAAGACCTGCATTTGAGCAGGTTTCTGCTTGTTTGATCCAAGTTGAACTGAGGTAGGCTATCAGCCACAACTCTAAACTGAGATACCAGATGACTAGAGGCTTCTGAGCTTCCCAAAAAATATAGTGCCTGTTAACTGCATCTCCGTTGTAATTTACGTGCTTGGGGTGGGAGCTCATCATATGGCTGAAGTAAGTAATTGTTTTAAAAAAAATTTTAGTTTAATTTAAAATAAAAAAAATACAGTTGACTTTGAACTCTTCTCACAGGACAAAAGTGATGATGTGCTGAGGTAATGCTAATTTTATTTTTATTGACATTAATTTTTTCAGGCATTGAAAGGGTATCAGTTTCTTTTCCAAGAGATTTTTGTTAGGTTTTAAAGATTTCTTTAGTCTCTCCCTGTTTAAGGGGAGAACTAAGAAAATTACTACACAGTCTCTTAAAGACTACAAAGAAATCTTTAAGGCACATAATACTCTTCTGGAGAAAACTGTACCGTTTTGGCACCTTGAAAATTGGAAACTGATGACTTGTAGATCAAAGATCTTTGTGGAATTAGAATGTTTTAATTTTGTATTAGTTCCAAAAGAATATACACATTTTTATTTAATAAAGGCTTATTTTCATCAACACATTTAATTAGGGTGTTAGAAGGAACATGTAAGCTGCCTTTCTATGACATGAATAATTTGTCCAAACCTACATATAATCAAAATTACTGAAGAAGGAATTTTTTGAGTAATAGTACCTGAAAAAATGAAAAAAATATAATCCTTATGGAATGAGGCAATGCCTGATTATGTCAATGAAAATGAAAAGTTTTATTAAAATGACAGCTATCCATTTCATTGTATTATTCCAAATCCAGTAAGAGTGTACATTTTATATAATAATTTGGTGATCATCACGTTCAAATGCTCTTCTGAAGTCCACAGATATTTATACTAGTAAGACTATTTTTTTCTAGGGAGAAGTACATTTTATCATTGTTATCTGAAACTTACTAAGTCATGCAAAGACTTTATTATGAGTTGAATGAACTCAGAATTTATCATACTGTAATACAACTGTATATTCCTTTAGCTCCTTCCTGAACCTGCGTCATGACTGAAAAGGGCATTGGGCCAGTCCATGTATGTGGTCAATAAATAGGTATGTGTTAAAAAAAACTGTTATTGTACTTATATACATTTTGAATTCAATCAGGTACTTGGTTATCCAAGCACTGAGGCACAAATCACTTAATATATTAAAATATTCTAGTGTTGAGAGTGGCCTACTGTGCACTCCTAGGTATTGCTTAAGCCAGTAGTTAACTAACATGCTTGTAGTGAGGCAGGGTGAATGCTGGGGCTAGGAAATAGCAAACTTAATGATGTGTCATGTGTTGAGCATGTTACTTTTTGGTCTCTGTAACAGTTTGGTCTGACAGTTCATTGATATCAGCGAGGGTGACAGGGTGTGATGCTGTGAAGAAATTATAATACAAACAAATAATGTTTAAATGGATAGCTGATCTTTATTGCTTTTTTTAAACAAAGTTCGATATATGAGAGGTAAGTTAAAAACAAATGTCACGATGGTCAGATAACTTAAAATGCTTTTAGTCAATGGTGTAGCTGGAGGGGGGTGCTAGAGGGGTGGTCTGCCCAGGCACACATTTACATTAAGAGTTTTAATTGAATAAAAAAGTGATTTTAAGGGTGTTCTTCATCTTTGGCCCATAGCATCTGTTCTTCCAGTCATGTCTGTGCATGCCGCACAATTTGAAATACAGTACAGCATTTGTTTTGATCATCTTATTGCTGCCTGTGAGTGCACTATTGAATGTATTGCTGATTCTTATTGTTGCCAGAGTGTTTCATTTGTCTTGCTGCTGGTTCTTATTGCTCTGTGTGCTGCTGGGTTGCTCTGTGTGTTGCCGGGTTGAATGTCTGGCTCATACATTTGGTCTATTCCTCTTACAATTTGTGGTTTTCTGGCAAATCAGTGAGAATTGAATTCACTAAATAATGATAGCCATTTAAATTTCAGTCTTCGTACCTTCAGGAAACCCATGGAAACACAAATCATGTTTTATTCTAGTAACTTTCTAAGATTATGCAAGCAATATTTAACATTTGTTCCTGGTTTTGGGCTTTTGATCTCCCAATAAATTTTGGCTTTTTCTAGATTTCTTGTGCTGCAAAGGATTTAGTTGATTGTCAAGTGAATTTTACAAGGAGCTGAGAGCTTTTGGGAAAGAGAAGTTCTGCTTATGCCCAGTTTGCATTGCTAGTAACACAGCAGATAGTATACTTGCTTTTGATGCAGAAGGCTGTGGGTTCTAATCCTACAGTATGTAGATGGATTGCTGATATGGTACTATGTTGTACTTTAAAGGGGGTGGATGCTGCAGTCCTGTGTAGATTCTCCTTTGGAGGAGATAAGTTTCATCATTACTAGGTAATCAGTTTGCCATCTATTTCCTATTGCAATATTACTAGCTTATCATTTTTTTAATATAGCATGGGCAATTTATTCTTCAAGGGCAACAGGCACTTTATTTGTAGATGAAACAATGAAATATAAAGTTGTTTGCTAGCAGCAACTTCATTAGTTACAGATCTCTTTAATAGGGATTTAGATGACTTGCAGAGATTGTGCATATTTACTGATATTGGTGGGTTGTAATGATAGAAGTTTCAGTAGACTTTGATGGAAATGTTCTGAATTGGGCAGTTTTGTCATTGTTGCTTTATGTATTAAATGTTCAAAATAATAAATTTAAAACATGCTCTAATAAATGTGCTGTATTATATAAGGAATATAATTTAATACAATCAAGAAGGTGAATCAAAGAACACATGTATGTCTGCATGCTCCTAAATATGTGTGCAAGCGGCCTATGATTTGAAAACAGCCCAGAGTTAAACTTTTTATCCACCACTGGCCAGATGCATTTTCTTTGAATGTGAGTTTCAATGCTGTTTCAATGAATGTGAGTTTAAAGGGCAGAGAAGTTTTAATGCTAAGTCTGTTTTCATTGTGAGACTGTTTTCCTTTGTTTAGCAGATTTCTATTATCAGTGTTTGTGCCATAAAATTTTAAAATAAATTTTTAAATGAAATCCATAATAGTAAATGTAGAAGTAAAGCATAGAGCGGTATGCACATTAGTGTTTATGGTAAATGGGGAGAAATAGCCAAGTAATGGGACACTGGAATGACTGTGGGGAGTCTGTGTATTGGGAGTTCCATTTGACCATGGTTTTTGTGAGGGGGTGCTGCAAACTCAAGACATTCCTGGGCAGCACAGACTCTAGCTGTGCCACTGCTTTTAGTTAAGTTAAGGCACTATTGTAGAATATTGTGTCAGATATTTGAACTGAAGCCCAAAAATGACAGCACTTTATATGTTTGAATGTAAATATATCTCCCTATTTTTCTCTCAGTGGGGGATTTGCAGACCTAATGGTTCTTTTCTTCTGAACTGAGAATTTTAAATTTGTAACTGAATAAGAAAATACATAGTTTGATGGTTTTGTTTGGGCTGAACTGCCTATTGATAGACTATGTAACTGCAGTCAAAAACTGGCCACAGTGTCAATTAAATTCAGTTTTATTTGACATTAAATAGGTTATGAGACACTCATACTGGCCGACTTTTCAACCAACAGCCCTAATCCATCCATTCACAGCCCTCTTTTTTTTTTTTTTTTTTCCCCCATTTGTGCACAAGGCATCAGGTTGTCACTTCAGCAACAACCCTAGTGTCCTTACCAAGCTGAAATGATGATTAAAAATATAATTGAAATATAAAAGAAAAAAATATATAATTGAAATAGATGCAAGGAAAAGAGAACACGTGAAAAATAATAAAAAATTAACTTATTTACATTTTAAGAGCGGTATGCACAGCAGCCAGTAACAAGTGATTGAACATGTTTTTTAATCGGTCGTAGTTGTTTTAAAGTTTCTAGGTAACTCAATAATGTTTGTGTACATTCATGTAGCTCTCCTTAATGTGAAAGTTTTACTAACAGCTGCATCAAGAAAGCTCATGTCATGGTTAATAATGTTGTAATTAAGAGTATATTGATGAATTGACATGATTCTGTATTTACAACAGATATTTTTTAAAAATGTCATCATTAAATGTGTGACAGACCCTTTTAATGTGGAACATGCAGTTTAAATAAAGTACATTTGAGAGGTTTATGTTGGGTTGGAACTGGAAAGAAACTGATGCTTTCATTACACAAAACAAGAAAATTGAAGCTGAGTAGCTGATTAAGATTTGTAGATGTCTTGGGGATGGTAACAAAGGCAGAGTTGCAAGAATAGATGGAGGATGGGGAAATAAGGTAAACGTTTTATTGCTTTGGAAAATGAGGTGGTTGATATCCTCACTGGCATGGATTTTATCCTGTGTAGTAGTTCTAGTTATACAGAATGCTTCTGTATTGGGAAGGAGCTTCTGTGATGGATGCCACACATGAGGTGAAAGTTTTGTGCCTCTGAGTGCTTGAATGTGTTTTTTGATAATGCAGAGGTGAGTTATGGAAAAGGTGGTTGTATATGTGAGTTGATAGGAGCTTAATCAGTGACTGCTAATCATTTATGGTACCTAAGCATTTGGGAGTACATTTACCATTTGAAGTAAGAAATGTAGAATGTTTTGATGGTAGTATAGAGCTCATGTGATGAATGGTATGTCTGAGGTGAACATGCTCTGGCTTTAGGTGAGATTCTGACCTTTTTAATAGTGCATAGGAGCTAGCTGAGCAATAGCCATGGAACAGGAGGTTTGCATATCAGGACTGATAGGAGCTTAATCAGTGGTTGGTATTCATTTTATGGTTGTTAGGCATTTGGGAGTACATTTAACATACAGAGTAAGAGATTTGGTTTTGAATTGTTTGAGGGCACCTATTGGAATATGTAGCAGAGAGAATGAGCCAAGGAAAGGTTTGACACATTGGGAAATAATTTTATTTTGCTTTCTTGGCTAAAAATGTGTTTTATGGCATAACCTGCTTTCATCTGCTGATTTATGTGGGTGGTAAATATCAATGATGCATCTATCCAGAGGCTGAACTGTTGTTGCTAACGGTGTAAACTGTTTCATTAGGCTACTAAGCCAGAAGACAAAGCAAACCTACTGGCTGATTAAATTCACCTCCAACTTTACTCCTCTCTCCCTTAACCTTCCCTCAGAAATACCATCTAATATACCCCCCTGCTATCACTAGGGAACAGGTCCTTGAGGCCAAGAACACTGCATCAATGGGTCCAGACAGTATCTCAGTATGCCTTCTAAATAGCATGAAAGTGACCTGCTAGAGCCTCTGGAATTGCTATTTAACTATAGCTTCTAAAAAGGCTTTTTGCCGCATGAATAGAAAACAGCAAATTCATACCTCTGCACAAAGGTAGGCCATCTACAGACCCTGGAAACTACAGACCCCTAAGTCTCACTAGTCTTGTATGTAAATCCATGAGAAGAATTATCATGGAAATGATCAACAGTGATATAGTAAACCTCCAAACACTGGATCCAACCCAGTTTGGTTTCATCAATGGCATATTATGCCTACTCAACCTGGTAGACTTCTTTGAGAAGGTCACCAAAGCAATGGATGAGGGCAAAATGATTCAAACTGCCTACCTTGACCTGGCTAGGGCATTTGACACAATACCCCACTCGGGCATTGCTGACAAACTCAAAAGGTTGGGTATAAACTCATATGTTACCCAGTGGATAGCCAACTGGCTCAGACAGGACCCAGGAAGTTAGAACTGGGCAGCCACCTCTACAAATAGGCCAGTTACAAGTGGAGTCCCTCAGGGATCAGTCCTTGGACCACTTCTTTTTGGCATTTACTTCTCTGAAGTCAAGGCCAATGTCAGTGGTCTCTGGCTGATAAAAATTTGCAGATGATTGCAAATTAGGAGCTGTCATTGAATCTCCAGGAGGGGCTGACAGACTGGTGTCAGAGCCACGGACTAAAACTAAATGCCAAGGAATGCATAACAGTATCCTTCAGGAAGTCATCTACCCCTGGTAACTATCATATTGACAACATACCCCTTAGAGTTGACTCAGCAGTCAGGGGCTTGGGGACATGCATGGATAGTAATCTAGCCTTTGACTATCATGTGTCTACAGTAGTGAGGAAATCCTATACTGAGCAACTTATAAAAAAAGGTATGGCATCTAAGTTCAAGGAAGTCATTGTTCCACTGTATTTGGCATTCAGAAGACCTGTCAACTAGAATACCCCTTTGGTATGTACTTAACTAGGTCCTACCTCTCAAGCTCTTAGAGCAAGAAATCTGGACAAAGGCATTTATAAAAGTGGGACAAAGGCACAAAAGTAGGGACAATTTTTAAATATTGCTCTTACAAACTTAGAAAGTTAGTAGAACAGGTTTTGTATTAGCATAACTTTACTGAAGGGCATGAAGTCGGAAACTCAAATGTCATTATTTTCTAACTTCAGTCTTTAGTGATTTGCCACTAATTTGCCAGAAAACCACAATTTTATGAAAAACAGACAAAAAATATGTGGCAAAAATCTGGACATTCTGGAAAAATTGTGCAGTTGAGAGATATGCCAGGCATATCTAACTACTGGAACGTCCACAGAGGTTCCTCACTAAAAGAATACAGGGTTAAATAAAATGTCCTATGCAGACTGCCTTAAGGTTCTATCCCTGTATTCTGTCTCTTACATGCTTTTGAGGTGAAAGCTATTCCTGATATGCAGGGCATTGTCATACCCCACTGTGCTGGACCTCCTGCATATCCACAAAACAAACAGTACCAGAATTACCTGTTCTAAAGACTTAAACCTTACCTGTGATATAAATTGGATCTGCTGGAGAGACAGGTATGTATCCCAGAGATTACCCAGTCTGTTCATGTGCTGTGTGCTGCACAAGAATTACCTGTTTCTTCTGCCATATCTACAGCAAAATCATATGCAACTGAATGTACATTGATGTCTTTCCACACGTCAGAGCTTTTTAAGATGGTCTTTTCACAACCAACAAACCTAGTATCCCACTTGACCGCTTACACCCCTGTAGCCAACTAACCAGACTGCGCCCCCCCTTTGCAAATTCCTGGATCCGCCACTGATCTTTGATTGGAATGTGCCCATCTGCACCCTTGTGAGAGAAGTGTGCTGATTGAAACCTGTCTGGTGAAGGACAATTGGTCTAGGGCTTGGATTAAGCACCCTCAATGGTTCCTTGGAGCTTTTTTTCTAAGTTTTTAGCTTCTGGTATTTAAGATGTGCATTTGAGAGGGTTTCTGCTTGTTTGTGTGTTGCCCAGCACCATGCACTGCCGTGCAAGTGTGTGCCATAGCTGCACAGATAATTTCAACAGTCTTCCCCTTAGATACAGCCATGGTACATTAGTGTAGTCCTCATCTTTAGTACATTTCTGGTCTAAGAAGTATTGCTAGTGAGCTGTGACCTATTAAGCCAGCAGCCAAAAACCCAGTCAGAAATATTCATCTACAGAGTGCCTCCTAGAGCAGTCCTGAAAGCACCCCCTTTGTCATAACAGTTCTTCAAACCTAGCATTATGGACAGTTGGACTACCCCTGTTTCTCCTGCCAGCCTGGTTGACTTGGGTCTCCTGAGGCAGTGTAGCAACTGCCTCATGTATACTGACAACCCTCTACTAATAACTCACTCTAGTACAAAGTGCGAGAGATGTATCTACACCAAGAATCTTGAATCCCTGCTCTCTTGCACCCGAAACAGTAACACAGAAGAGGGTATCAACTCTCCCACCACTACTCAGACACATAGTACCACTATGCATACACATAGTACACATCAAATACACAAATCTACATACCTGGAGATTCTCTCAAAAAACTTACCGAAACACCAGAGACCTCCAAAACGAAGACTGCTACAACTAATACAGTTCCCACAGCATCCAAGACATAGTCAGACACACTGACGTCCCACTCACCAGACTGAACATGGAGAGGGTCACAGTAAGCTGCCTGTCAGGCGCTAGAATCCACCACATAACACAAGCACTCAAGTCACTCCACAGCAAGTACAAGTATGACTCAGTCATTGTCCATGCCGGTGTGAATGACCTGAGATGTACCTCCCTGGACTACATGAAAAGAGACATAAAGGAGCTCTCAGATTATGTAGCCCAGGCTGGTATGACCCTGACCCTGAGCAGTATCCTACCTTCACCAAGAATGATGCCACAATACAGAGACAAAATGATCAGTTTTAATAATTGGCTTAATTTCTGGTGTCATTCTAAGGGGATCCAATGTCTGTCTGCCTGGAATGACATGCTTGACAAGCCATGCTACTTCGCAAGGGATGGCTTGCACCTGTCACCCCTGGGTTTCCGGATATTGGCAAAGGCTCTTGCTACCCCAATAGTGCCTTTTTTAGACAAGGCTCAAATTGTAAACCCACCGCCCTAGAAAACAATAATGGAAAAAAAACTAAGGGTAATGCTGCTCAATGCCAGAAGTCTAAATCTCAAGATGCATGCCCTCGAAGCCCTCCTCAGTATGGAGAACATCGATGTCTGTGCTGTGACTGAAACCTGGTTCAAGGCTCCTGAGAGCACCCCGGCACTATCATGTTTTACCTCATATCATGCGTTCCGGCCCCAAAACCCGGACCGTACCACAAAAGGAGGGGGTGTATCCATATTCATCAAGGATACCCACACCTCCAGGCTGGTGGCAGCTCACAAAGCATCAGAGACCATTCAGGTGCAATTAACCATAGGCAAAACTGCTCTATAGTTTGTAGCATGTTACAGGCCACCCTCTCAAACTCAGGAACCCCACACAGCCTTCCTGAAGACACTGGAGAGTATAAATGTCTCTCCAAACACCATCATATTGGGTGACTTCAACTACCCAAACATAGACTGGGAACATTACTCAAGCCCCAATACCCTAGCCCAAAGGTTCCTGGAGTTCATAAACTCAAATGCTATGGAACAACTTGTCACCATTCCCACAAGAGGTGAAAATATACTAGACCTGATCATCACAAACATGGGGACAAAATGCTCCACACCGGAAGTATATCCCTCATTGGTGAGATCAGACCATAAACTAATATCACTGGAGATCCACATCCCGCCCCCACCCCCAACAAAAAAGACCACAGTGAAGAACTTCTCAAAAGCCAACTTCACACTTCTTAAGACTGGTGTGGTATCCTCCAAGGCCCCTGAGCCATTGGAAACCACAACCCACGCTGCTGAATCCCTTACAAATGCTTTCTACGAGCACCTCCAGGATTGCATGGATCAAGCAATCCCAAATAAAATCAAGACCCTTTCCACCAAAGGCAAGCGCCCAATCTGGTGGACCCCAGCCATAAACAAACTTTACAACAAGAGGAGAAAGCTACTACAAGATAGAGCAAAATCCCTAAAAGGGAAGACATCTCTGATCAATACTAGTAAAAACTACGATCACTCATAAAATCATCCAAGGCCAACTTTGAGAGAAAAATCGCCAACGACTCAAAAGACAGTCATAAGACCTTCTTTAGCTATGTTAGAAATCTGGGTGGAAACTCCCAGATATGCTCAGAATTAGTCCAAAATGATACAAAAATCACTGAACCCACAGACATTGGAAACATACTGGCAGACAGGTTCAGTGAAAATTTCTCCCCTCCTTCCCCCCCAAAAGGAGAAATATCTGTCCCAGCAGAGTGTAGCCTCCCAATCATCTCAAATGCCCAGGTGAGAGCTGCTCTCTAAAGCTAAAAACACAGCATCAATGGGACCGGATGGTGTCCCCGGCTGTGTGCTACACGAACTCAATGAGGAACTAAACCCACACATAAGGCAGCTGTTTAATCTTAGCCTTACCACAGGATACGTACCCAAAGAGTGGCGTACGGCAACTGTGGTCCCACTCCACAAAGGCGGTGCTTCTATGGACCCTGGTAATTACTGCCCCATAAGCTTAACAAGCCTGGTCTGCAAAGCAATGGAGAGGATCATAATGGAACTCATAAATAAAGACATAGGGGACCTACAGACATTGGATCCTACCCAATTCGGCTTTGTCAAGGGCAGATCATGCCTCTTGAACTTGGTCAACTTTTTTGAAACAGTCACCAAGGCCATTGATGAGGGTAAGGCAGTTCACACAGCCTACCTTGACCTTGCAAAAGCTTTCAACACAATACCCCACTCGGGTATCATAGAAAAGCTCACCAGCTTAAATGTAAACCCATATGTCACAAGATGGGTTGCAAACTGGCTCAAGGACAGAACCCACAGGGTCAGAGTTGCTGGTGCCATGTCAGAATCCAAGCCGGTCACAAGCGGTGTCCCACAGGGCTCAGTCCTGGGCCCCCTCTTGTTCGGCATCTACTTTTCAGAAGTGCAGGCAAACATAGGAGGATTGTGGCTGACAAAGTTTGCAGATGACTGCAAACTGGGCACCATAGTTGAAAATCCATCAGACACAGATATCCTTCAGAGAGGTCTCATAGAAATGGATAACTGGTGCCAGAGCCATGGCCTTAAGCTAAATGCCAAAAAATGTATAGTCATACCCTTTGGTAAAAACAAGGTAACCCCAAGTTACCACATAGGTGGCAATCCATTAAGCACAGAAGAGGTTATCAGGGACCTGGGGACCCTAGTTGACAGTAACCTTTCTTTTGACACTCATATTGCCAAAGTGGTTAGGAGGACCTTCTACATTGCCCACCTGATTATGAAGGGATTCACATCCAGATCAAGGGAGGTCATTGTTCCCCTGTACTCTTCACTTATCAGACCAATGATTGAGTACAATGCCCCATTCGGAATGTATCTTACCCGACACCTGCAGCAATTGGAAAGACCCCAAAAGTTCCTCACCAAAAGGATAAAGGGGCTCAAAAATATGCCAAATGCTGCCCGACTGAAGAAACTCCAGCTCTATTCAGTCACATACCGTCTGCTCAAAGGTGACCTGTGCCTGACATACAAGGCCATGTCCAACCCGGAATTAATGGACATGCTCCACCTCAAAAAATCCAAATCCACCAGAGCCACAAGAGCAAGAGACTTAAACCTCAACACGGATATAAATAGGATGTGCTGGAGGGACAGATTCATCACCCAGAGACTCCCTATGCTGTGGAACAGAATCCTGGTCCATGTGAGACAGAGCACCTCACTGGCTCTGTTCAAGAGGAATCTTGACCAGTGGATGGGAGATCGTAGGTTTACCCCAGGGATCATCTCTGTATCACTGCTGGACAGAGGCACGGCAAACTAATGGGTATAGTATTCTTCAACCTAAGGGGTGGTGAAAGCCACACAACTCTGGCTAGGCTTATAAATGCCCTAGGGCAGATAGCCTAGTATGAACCTATGAACCTATGAACCTATATCAACACCAGTGTCTGACCTACTAAGCCCAATCAAATTTTATTAATCATTGGAGACTCCATAGTGAGACACATGGATGTCCCACTCACCTGGTTAGATAAGAAGAAAGTCATAGTGAGCTGCCTGTCCAGTGCCAGGATTTGGCAGATCATGCATGCACTCAGGTCTCTCAGCAACAAGTATCATTATGACTCCATCATAGCTCATGATGTACTTCACTGGACTAGATGAAGAGAGATATGATTGAACTCTCTGAGTATGTGCCGCAGGCCGGTATATCCCTAGCCTTGAGCAGTATATTACCCTCACCTAGAATGATGACACAGTATAAACAAAAATGATCAATTTCAATAATTGGCTTAGTTTTTTGTGTCATTTAAAGAGAAACCAGTTTCTGTCAGCCTGGAATGACATGGTCAACAAACCTCACTGCTTTGCCAGAGATGGTTTACACCTGGCACAACTAGGCTTTTGGCTGCTCCCAAAGGCTCTTGCCTCCCCCAAAGTGCCTTTTTATGTAAGGTCTCAAAAATAAAATTGCCAATGTGAAAATTGCCAATCATAACAAAATAAGTTATGCTGCTAAACACTAGGAGCTTAAACCAAAAACTGTACACCCTGCTCTATCACTAGAAGATGTAGATGTCTGTGTAGTCACAGAAACCTGGTTCAAGGTTTCAGAGAGTACCCTGGCCTTGCAAGGCTACAATGTCTTTCACATCTTCCGACTGCAAGACAAACATGTGAGAGCCAAAGGAGGTGGTCTTTCTATCTTTATTAAGGATATGTTCACCTCTCAGCAAGTTAGACTGGAGAACTCCATGGAGTTACTCCAAGTTCACATTACTGTGGGTAATACTCCCATTCAAGTCATAGCTAGTTATAGATCCCCCTCCATGAATCACGATGCACATGAGGCCTGCTTGAACAAACAAGAGTCAATCCAAATATTGCCAAACACTCTGGTCAACAATCTGTAATCATCAATGAACTCCATCTGCTTTAGCCTGGACATACAAGAAATAGATTCTAAACCATAAAGGGCCCAGCACAGATCCTTGTGGTATGCCACTGGTGAAGGGTCTACTAGTAGAGGTGGAGTCACCACTTTGATGATATGTGTTCTGTTGGTACGTCAATTGGCTACCCATCTAGTGACGTAAGGCCTAACCCTCAGCTGGAAGAGTTTCTCAATGATACCTGAGTGAGGGATTGTGTCAAAAACCTTGCCTAGATCAAGACAGGTGGTAGTTGACTTTCTTGAAGAAGTCTACTAGGTTTAATAAGCATAATCTATTATTAACAAAGACAAATTAGGTTGGGTCTAGAGTCTGAATGTCACCTATGACCTTGTTGATAAGGTCCATGATGATTCTTTCCTTGGTCTTGCAGATGAGACTGGTTACACTTATGGGTCTATAATTCCCAGGATCGGTTGATGGTTCCCCTTTGTGCAAGTGGATTACTGGTGCTGTTCTCTACTCCTCTGGAACAAAGCCAGTGCTCAGGCTATGGTTAAAGAGAATGCTAAGTGGGTCTGCTAGGTCCTGCGTTAGATTGCTTAGTAAGCAAACTGGGATGTTATCTGGTCCCATTGAAGCCATGTTTTTAGCCTTGGAGAGTGCAGATATGACCTGATCTCTAGAGATACTAGGCAGAGGATTGGTGTCAGGTGTGTTTTGGGGTATGGATGATGAGACCCGGCAATGTAGTTTGTGCCACATCTGTCAGCTAACAGGTTGGCAATTTCATCTGGTGCAGTATGAGTGATACCATCTACTACCTGTTCAGCACATAGCTGGGCATTCTCTTTTACATTTTAGACATATTTAAAGAATGCCTTATGATTATCCTTAGCTAGGGATGCTATTTTAGATTTGTAATCACCTTTAGAGAATTTTACAAGAATTCTGATTTGCTTGTTCTAGCTGAGGAGGGAATTCTTCCCTCTACTGAGTCAGTTACCTCTTATTCCTAGACATCAGTTTTTTCCTCTTGTTATATAACCTGTTTATACTTGAGATCCACCAGGGTGGCTTGTTTTTTCAGGAGACCTGGTTTTGATCTGGTCAAGTACAGCTGAGTCTATACAGTTCCTAAGTGTTTATACAGGGCATCTGAGTACACCTCTGCATAGGAATCATTGTTGTCTGTGAATGGGAGTATAAAACTTTTTGTACCACCATCGCTTAGTAGTCTGTAGTTTGCTGTGGAAAGGATTTTTAGTTTTTTAGGTCCTGTGGGGGTGTCATGTCCAATAGTTACTTCAAACAAGGCAGTTTTATGGTCCAAACTTACCAGGGAAGGCATCACATGGGGGGGTGCATTGACTCTCCATGTAGGTCCATACAATGTCTAGGACATTTGAGTGCCTTGTGGGGGTGCAGACTATCTATTTCAGACCATTTGAATTGACAAAGTCCAGGATCCTCTGGGTGAGCATGTTTGCACTCATGTACCAGGTGATGGAAGGATAGTAGAAAATACCCATGACTAAGGTGTTGGGGTGTATTGCGAGTGATTCAAGTAAGCTTAGGTAGGCAATGTGCTTTTCTTGGTTCATGGTGGGGGACATATAGCTAGCAATGATATGGTAGGGTATTTTGCCTATAGTTAACTGGGGTCTATATTACGAGATCAAAAACTCATTTCAGCAAACACCACAACGCAGACATGTATGTCGCAAACTACGGTAACAGCTGACGTTCAAAACCACAAAACACGAAGTGTCAAAGTGTCATGGTTGACCCATCTGCAGTATAGCTCTGTAAGGTAAGTGTGCGATAGTTATGGACCTTAGGGTTAGAGTGCGGGTTAAGGTAAATGCATAGATAGTAATGTATGTAAGGTTTAGTGTAGGATTAGAAGTAGGGTTTAGTTAGTGTATGTATGTGTTTTATTTATTATATTTGGGTATGTAGTATCTGGCGCGCAGTGGTGTTGGCCGACTATGATGATTTCAGATTTGAAATTTCATGGTTTAGGGGGTTCGGCATATTTGCGGTTCAGGCTATGTGTGTCTGTGTTGTGGTGTTCACTGAAAAGGGATTTCGATTTCATAATATAGACCTGTTAATTGGACATGGAGTAGTCTGTGAGAGTCACACTGTTTGACCAGTCTCAAGGTGTACTTGGATTTAATGAAGATAGATACACCTCCACATTTAATTCTTTCATGCTCATTTTGAGGTTGGAATGTGTGGAAGGAACTGTAGCCTTGCATGACTGGGTTGCTCTCTGTAGTCTTGAACCATGTTTCGGTGACTGCACAGATGCCAGTATCTTCCAAGGTGAGGATTGCTTTCAGGAAGTGCATCTTCATGTTTAGATTCCTAGCATTAAGCAACAGAACAATGAGTTTGCCTTGAGTAGATTTTGTTACATCAGAAATTTTGTTGTTTTGACATTGCCTAAAAAAGCCACTATGAGGAAGGCAAATGCCTTTGCCAGTACCTGAAAGCCTAGAGGAGACAGGTGTAGACCATCTCTGGCAAAGCAATATGGGCTGTCAACCATGTCATCCCACGCTGACAAATATTGGATCACCCTGGACTGACACCACAAGCTAAGTCAATTGTTGAAGTCAATCATTTTTTTTGTTTATATTGTGGCATCATCCTGGGTGAAGGCAGAATGCTGCTTAGGGCTAGGATTATACCTGCCTGGCACGCATAATCTGAGAGTTCAGTCATGTCTTTCTTCATATATTCCAGAGAGGTACATTTTAAGTCATTCACCCCATCATGGACTATGGCAGTCATAACAGTACTTGCTGTTGAAAAACTTGATTGCATGCGTGATTTGACAGGCACCTGACTGTGACCTTCTTCTTGTCCACCATAGTGAGGGGAACATCTATGTGTCTCACTGCGGAGTCGCCTATGAACAGAACTCCAGGTTTAGAGTTGTTTTGTCTTAGGGGCTTATTTGCTGAGACACAGTTGTAGGTGTTATTACATGTAGTGGTTTCTTTTTGCATAGCAATGTGTGCATGTTGTTTACATTTAGGAGGTCTCTGATCATTTGGTAGACTTCTAATGAGTACCTCCACATGTGTGTGTCTATGTGTTGTGTCTTTATTTTGTGTGAGAGGTGAAGAGTGTGTACTGACAACCTGTTTGGTATCTAGTTTATCGTTATGTGAGAGAAGTAATTCCAATTTTATAGTGTACTTACATCTCTCACATAGGATATTTGTTGTAGGAGTAAATGGTTGGCAGTATACATGAGGCAATTACCACATTGCCTCAGTATTCCCATGTCAAGCAGGCTGGTTGGAGAAATGTTTGTACTTTTAGGAAGGGAGTGGGCTAGTTTGACCAGATGATGTGCTAGGACAAGCAAGGGTTATTCAATTGAAGGCTGTTGATGATAGGTGTGGCTATGCTGTACAGTGTGCAGCTGAGTTGTCCATTGAAGCAGGAAAGCATGGGAGGGTTCCACTGACAGATGTCTAGAAAAAAAATTGTGTTTCAAGGTGCTTGTATCTATACAGGGCACTGCTGACTCCTGCTGGCAATGCACAGCAATGCACAAATGTGAGGCATAAATACAGACAAAATTAAACATTTTTAAGGAAATCTACCAATAGGAAAGCACAAAATGAACCTTCTTTCCTTCAGCAATGCCCACCTCAGGCAAGGCTGGATCCACACTCTTCTGCTACAAGGGAGCAGGGGAGCCTTTTTTAATGTAAGATGGCTGGTTTAGTGCTCCAGTGTATCAATAATAGGCTGGATTTGGCAGATATGAATCTAGTCTATGCTATCTAGGGTACAGTGCAGTATAACACTTAAGTGCAAAGAATTATGCACTTACATGGAGCAAAAGCAGAAATAATGTAGCAGTCTGATAAAAAAAAGACAGTTCAGAAAGTGCAGTAAAATCACAAGATATACTTATTTTGTTTTCAGCCTTGGATTGCTTGAATATCAACAGTTCATTCAGGACCTCTGGAAAAAGATGCCAAATGCACAGCAACTCAGTTTAATTCAGCCCAAACCTGTACAAATGTGAGGCTTAAATAGAGGCAAAATTAAACACTTTTAAGCAAATCTACCAATAGGAAAACACACAATGAAGCTTCGTCCAGCAATTCCCAGCTCAGACAAGGCTGGATCCACACTCTTCTGCCACAAGGGTGGAGGGGAGCCTTCTTAATATAAGATGGTTGGTTTAGTGCTCAAGTGATTCAATAACAGGCTAGATTCAGCAGATATGAATCTAATCTATGCTATCTAGGTATCAGAACAGTAAAAAATCAAGTGCAAAGAATTATGCAGTCACAGGGAGCAAAAACAGAAATAATGTAGCAGTTTGATAAAAAATAATTAAAAAAACAGTTCAGAAAGTGCAGTAAAATCACAAGTTATACTTATTTTCTTGATTTTAGCCTTGAGTGGCTTGGATATCAGCAGTTCAGTCTGTACCTCTGGCAAAAGATGCCAAACATAGAGCAGCTCCTATTAATTGAGCACAAAACCATGCAAATGTGAGGCTTAAATACAGGCAAGCAATCTTACACACAGAGAAGAGTTGCTGATGGTAATCACCTGTTGGACTGAAAGCTGTTTTCCCAAGGTCCCCATGCATGAGACTGCAAATTTCTCCTGATTTAATATAATCTCAAAGTCGATTTGTATTTTGCCCCATATCACTCAGAACTATATATTTTCTTCATTTCCATAGATGTGGGAAATCAGTGAAACACCGCAAATAGCACAAGTAACAAAAAACTGAGGGTAATGCTACTCAATGCCAGAAGTCTAAACCTCAAAATGCATGCACTCGAGGCACTCCTCAGTATGGAGAATATCGACATATTTGCAGTAACAGAAACCTGGTTTAAGGCTCCAGAGAGCACCCCAGCACTACCAGGCTACAACTCATGCCATACATTTCGGCCACAAAACCCAGACCGAAATACAAAAGGTGGGGGCGTATCCATATTCATCAAGAATACTCACACCTCCAGGTTAGTGGCACGTGCAACTAACAATGGGCAGAACTGCAATTCAAATTGTAGCTTGCTACAGATCACCCACCATGTCCCAGGACCCCTGTTCCGCATTTCTGGAAACACTGGGAAACATAAAGGTCCTACCAAACAACCTGATATTGGGTGATTTAAATTACCCAAACATTAACTAGGAGAACTACGCAAGTACTAACTCCCTTGCCCAACATTTCCTAGAATTTATAAACTCAAATGCCCTGGATCAACTGGTCAACACCCCCACCAGAGGTGACAACATATTGGACCTGGTCATCACCAACATGGGCAACCGGTGTTCCATACTGGAGGTCAACAGCTCGCTGGTTAGATCTGACCATAAACTAATCACTCTGGATATCCACATTTCGCCCCCACCCCAGGTCAAAGAATCCACGTGAAAAACTTTTCAAAAGCAAACTTCACGTTACTTAAGACCTACGTGGACAGCTTCAAATCACCCATGCTAAAGGATATCACTGCCCAAGCTGCAAAATCCTTTACTAATGCACTCTACGGGCACCTACAAGAATGCATGGATTGTGCTATCCCAAGCAAAACCAAGACTCACTCCTCCAAGAAAAGGAAACCAGTCTGGTGGACCCCCTGCCATAAACAAGCTATACAACAGGAGGAAACTAGTACAGAAAGGATTAAAATCCCAAGAGGGGAAGACATCCCTGATCAGTATCAGCAAGAAACTACAATCCCTCATAAAATCATCCAAGGCTAGCTTCGAAAGAAAAATTGCCAAGGACTCCAAAGATAACCACAAGGCATTCTTTAGCTATGTCAAGAATTTAAATGGCAATTCCCAGATCTGATCTGAGTTAGTGCAGAATGGCACAAAATACACTGAACCGACCGATATCACCAACATCTTGGCAGACAGGTTCAGTGCAAACTCCACCCCCCTCTCACCCCCAAAAGGGCCCATAACCATACCAGAAGAATGTAGTGCCCCTGAAATCACAGACAGTCAGGTTAAAGCAGCCCTCTCCAAAGCCAAAAACACAGCATCAATGGGACCGAATGGTGTACCTGGCTGCATCCTACATGAGCTCAAAGATGAACTAACCCCTCACCTAAACACTCTGTTCAGATTCAGCCTCTCCACAAGCTATGTGCCCATAGAGTGGCGCACAGCAATGGTTTTTCCACTCCACAAAGGTGGAGCCACAACAGACCCCTGACTAGCTTGGTCTGCAAGACTATCAAGCACATCATCATGGATCTCATTAACAGAGAAATTGGGAACCTCCAAACACTGGACCCTTCCCAGTTTGGCTTTGTTAAGGGCAGATCATGCCTCCTAAGCTTGGTGGACTTCTTTGAAACAGTTACCAAGGCTATAGATGAGGGAAATGTGGTCCATACAGCCTACCTAGACCTCGCAAAGGCCTTCAACACCATTCCCCATTCCCCATTCTGGTATTATAGACAAGCTCCCCAGCCTGAACATAAACCCCTACGTCATGAAATGGGTTGCCAACTGGCTCATGGACAGAACCCACGTGATAAGAGTTGTGGGAGCTAGGTCTGACTCTAAACCAGTTACAAGTGGCATTCCCCAGGGCTCAGTCCTAGGACCCGTCCTGTTCGGCATATATTTCTCAGAGGCACAGGCAAGCACAGGAGGACTATGGCTGACCAAGTTCACAGAAGAATGAAAACTAGGGGCTATAATTGACTCTCCAGTTGACACAGACATCCTCCAAAAGGGTCTCACTGAAACAGATACCTGGTGTCAAAACCATGGCCTCAAGCTAAATGCCAAAAAGTGCATAGTCATCCCCTTTGGAAAAAACAAAGTACCCACAAATTACCACATAGGTGGTAGCCCCCTAAATATGGAAGACATAATAAGGGATCTAGGGACCCAAGTAGATGGTAATCTCTCCTATGAAAATCACATTGCCAAAGTGGTTAGAAAATCCTTCTATGTGGCACACCTAATCAAAAAAGGGTTTGCATCCAGATCAAAAGAGGTCATTGTGCCCCCTCTACACCTCACTCATCAGACCCATCCTAGAGTACAATGCCCCATTTGGGATGTACCTTACAAGACAAATGCAACAGCTGGAAATACCACAGAAGTACCTCACCAAGAGGATCACTGGCCTCAAACAGATACCCTATGCAGCTCAACTGAAGAAAATCCAGCTCTACTCAGTTGCATACCACCTACTCAGAGGTGATCTCTGCCTGACATACAAGGCCATGTCCAAGCCAGAATTGATGGACATGTTCCACCTAAAGAAAACCATATCCCCTCGAGCCACACGATCTAGGGATTTAAACCTCACCACAACAATAAATAGGATATGCTGGAGGGACAGATTCCTGTCCCAGAGACTTCCCATGCTCTGGAACAAGATTCCAATCTACATTAGGCAGGGATCCTCACTAACACTCTTCAAGAGAAACCTTGATGAGTGGATGGGAAACAGGAAGTTTACCCCAAGGATCACTTCAGTGGCTCTACTGGACAGAGGCACAGGGAACTAATTTAAGGGGGTGGCAAAAGCCAACACATTTCGGCTAGGCTTATAAATGCCTTCGGGTAGATAGCCTAGTACCTACCTATGAACCTATGAACCTATGAACAGTTGCTCCATATATGAGACTGTTAACACTATGAGAATGTAAAGTCCTGGTACCTAAGATCTAACATCAGAGGCTATATGATTTATTTATTTATTAATATCCTTTGCTAAGCAGGTAAATGAACTGGTCCTAAACAATGGACTGTTTTTGCCATGGGCTGGGACAAATGTAAATAGCAAATATCCACCAGTATATACATGAACAAGAAAAAAATGCCATAGTATAAAACTTAATATCTAAACACTTTGACTGTCCTGGTCACATAGCTGGTAAAGGTGCAATAGATACACCTGGGAGTGGATCACTATCAAGTGATACCATTTTGCAGGAATGCTTTACTGAATCCCCTGTCACCATTGTACAGGACTCTGTTCTCTAAAAGCTCACCTCTTAATTATTCTCCCTCCTGAGACAAACAAGCTCTAATTGTCATACTCAGGTTTCCCTGAACTCCAGGCTAAGGCAGAAAGACTAGACCAGATGCTTCTCAGAATTCTTAAGAAATTAACCAAGTTTCAGTGGGAGTATTCAACAGATCTTTTGCCAGCTGGGAAATTCTTGGAGACTTGAAGTGTGCAATTGAAGTGAGACTCCACAAAGAGGTCACCAAAATCATTTTAAGGAACTGTCAACCAGAGAGTCTGGCCTCTGCAGTCAAGGAGCTCATAGAAAAACTTTTGCTGAAAAATGATCAAATTTTTGAAAGATAAAGACCTCAAAACACATTTACCAGAACAGGTTCTTGGATAGAAGCTCCTCCTAAATCATCCAGGTCTAGTTTTGTGTTAGGAAGTAAATAGTAATAAGTTGGACAGAGCAAGCTGCAAGGAACCAACAAACATATAGGTGGACAGTTTTGTCCAGGATAGAAGAGAAAAGGATACTACCAGAGGTAAGAGCGGCAAGTGATGGAGTGCTGCAGAGATCAGTCTAGGATCTCTTTAACTTCATATGTTTATCACTAACATCACATAACAAAGACAACAGGATCAGCTTTTTCCATAATCACACTAAACTAGGGGTAGAAGGGGTGGAGAGGGCACTTCAAAATAGATTTTGTAAAGACTGGAGGGCAACCCTTGGTAGCTGAGTTTCAGTGCTAGTAAAGTAAAAAGTATGTAACAGTATCCAAACTATTTATTAACTTTGTTGATCTCAGGTACTCCCATTACTTTCAACCATTACCAAGGCCAAATGACATTTACAAATTTCGGCACCCAGTTACAGTAATGTAATACAGTGTGATACAGAGAGAACATATATAAGTATAGCAACAAGAAATGTGGCATTCTGGAATCCATGCTGAAATATTTGCAGGTCATTGTTGATATAAAATACATAAAGTGTGCTGAATGTTTACAAATACAAAAATAATTTAATGTTGTTGTGTCTTTTCGGCTTTTCCTGGTTAGGGGTCACCACAGCGGAACTCCGGTCTGCTAATAATTGGTAGTTGAGTTTTACATGCCGAGTTACCAGCCCTGATGCACAACTTTCAACGAAGGTACGCCCATTCACGCATGTCTCCACACAGAAGACACTCTAGCTGAGAATCGAACCGGACAGCGTCTTACTGTGAGGTGACAACGCTACAGCAGCACCACCACCTATTATTATTATTTACAAGAATAATTTGATGAACACTGCATAAAGTGGTATGAGCATTTATATCTGATGTAATTGTCAAAAGAGTGTGCATTTTCTACCATATTTGGAGGCATAAGCAGTTAATGTGTATATTGACAATTAAAGGATTATGCAAGTAAACTGGATAACTAAGAGAGTAAAGTAATCTGTTTTGTGGCTGTTTGAGCTACATTTTTGGTGGTATGCCTATTGTGAGTCAAAACATTGTTATGTGTATTCCTTATGTAGGGATTTATGTAGCTGTTTTTTAATTTATTTCAATCTTGCAGTTACTGGTTATATTGTGGAAAAGTGTTCCAAGTTGCAGGTGTAAAGTTAGAGAAGGCTTTTTTCACCAACTGCTTTAGTGAACTATGGTCTAGCTAGACTACATTATCTGTGAAAATTCACATTGCACACTGAGTGGTTGTTTTTTCTAAGCTGCACTGCATGTGCAAGGAGTTGGCAGGAAGAGCAGTTTCACAGCTTGTAACTTAGGCAATTTAATAAGACACTGACTCTGTCAGTGACTGATTGCCATTTGGCCTTCTCTAGTGATTAGCATTGATTTTCCCTGGGGTCACCCTGGGTTATGAATTTGTAGATTTTTATTTACTGTCATTTGTAGAACATGGGTATTCTGTGCCAAGTTAAAGGCATACAGAGGTAAGCAGTGTTCTGTATTTGGCTTTATCATGTGTAAGACTAGGTTCCAGTGGGAATAGGAGATAATATTTAGAGCCATCCCTAGTTGACTGATTGCAGCTTTTGTGATCTTCTGTATATGTGCGACAAAAGTGAGCTGCTGATCCAGAGTAATGTTAAATACATTTATTCTGTTACTGTAGAAAGTAATATATCTTGGGAGTCAGTATTGCTCAATGCAGGGTTAATTCTGAGCTTGTTATGGGTGCCAAATAACATAACTGCAGTTTTACTGCAGTTTATTAAATGCTGCATGTCATTCAGACACTTACTAAGTTGCAATTTTTTTCCTGCAGCTGTAATTTTCATTTATCTGAATGTAACATTGTTATATCATCCATACAGATGGGGTGTTTCATGGTTAGTATATCAAAAGGTAGGTTGTTAATGAATATGGAGAACAGAAAGTGGCCTAATATTGAGCCTAATGGTACTTCTGCATTAAAGGCACCATTGATAGATATGTTTCCACTATGTGTAACAACAGATGTCCTATCTGTTGGATATGCTGAGACCCACCATAGGGCACTATCCCTATGCCTAAGTTCGCTAGGATTTCCAACAGAAGAAAGCAGATGACTGACTCCAATGTGTGTTTCAGATCTATAAATGGAGCACCTGCTACCTCTCCTTTATCCATGGCCTCATGGATGACATTAGTCAGAGTGAAAAGTGCTGTTTGTCTATTGTATTTATTATGAAAACCATGCTGTCTATTTGAAAGTAGGTCATGTTTTCCTGTATGCTCTGTTAATTGCTAATATAACAGTTTTTTCATGACTTTAGATAGAAGGCACAATATAATTAATCGTGCTTTTTAGAGAATAGGAAATTAAATGGTTAATTATGTATATCATGGTGTGGTTTAAACTAATTGTATAAGTGGCCATTAGTTTTAATTGGTTCTGGGAAGTGTATTCAAATGTGCTGTTGAGTTTTTTTAGTGAATGATATGAAGAAGTTGTACGAACTACGCTAAAAGCCTACCTTTATGCACTTCAAGTGAACTTTGTGTTTTTATTTTTTTACAATATAGTTATTTGCCCAGAGTCATCTGCCAAAGTTTGGGACTGGTACTATTTGTGCATGCTTCCATGAGAAGAGTATTATGCCTAGGGTGAGAGTAAGGTTGATAATCTGCTTTAGTGATGTGCAGACATACCCTGTTGACATTTGAAAGAATATAGGATATAATACTGAGTGTTTTACTAATTTATTGATATCGATATTCTCCATTTATTTAACCTATTAAGAGGAGACTAATTTGAAATAGAACATTAGGAGTTCACAAACTGAAAATATGTGTTTTATACTGTGCTTTTTGTTGTTTGGAGGTTATATAGATTGTGTATAGTTGGAGGACTGGCTATGAGTGATTTTACTCTATCTAGCAATACAGATTGTAGATCAGAATTGGCGTAAGATGCAGATTAATTTGAGTATGTTGCAGAATGGCTTGGGGGAATTTTTACATAAGGGATGTTTATTCTTAATGTGCATGGTGTTTTCTGAGTTTATAACTATTTGGGCATGTTGTTTGGTATTCTAATTTCCTTGCTGTGTTGGCTGGGCTGTCTTTCCAAAGTTTTCAAACATCATCACTTTGTTCTAAACTCTTCTTGATTTCTGTTATGATCCAAGCTTACCTTTCAACCTCTTTGCAAAAGAAATCTGGACAAAGCTAAAAATAACTGGGGGGGGGGTAAAGGCCCTAAAACAGGGACATTTTTAAACATTGCTCTTACAAACTTATAAAGTTGATAGGACAACAGCTTTTGCATTAGAGTGCATTTTCTGAACAGCTTGATGCCTGAAACACAAACTTCTGTCTATATTTAGTGACTTTAATCCTCAATGATTTTGCAGAGAACCTAACATTGTATGAGGAACAGACCAAAAGTATGAGGCAAAAATCTGGACAGTTGAAAGGGATGAATTTGAAGGGCTAGAAAGAGACTGTTGCAAATTGGAAAAACATTGATAGCACATATTAGGACTGACTTCTACAGAATACCCGACAGTCAGCAAGACCATCTCTTTATACATACACCAATTAAGCCATTGATTGAATGCAATTGAATAATTAAGCATACAAATGTTTAAAGACATAGACTCCATTGTTTTCTGAGTTGTTTCTTTACCAGTAAATTAAAATAATCTAAGCCATAACTTAGTACCACTAATATATATATATATATATATATATATATATATATATATATATATATATATATGGTAAATGTGTCCCCTGACACAAAATTAAAAAAAAAATGCCAGCTTGTAGATATAATACAAAACTATCAACTGTTTTTAGAGAAAATATGAACATCATATGTGTGAATCTCTGCAACAAGTGATATATACAATAAAATATATCCAATAAAAACCCAAAATGTCTTGGAACAAGCAATAATTAATATCAGTGCTATAAAGACTTACATAGAAATGAAAAACAAGGTCATAGTACACACCTCATTAAAATAAAAAATCTGCTTTAAGTTTTAAATAGCTGGTGAGTAACACCATATCGTTCAAACCTGGGCTAGTAGTGGCATTAACTTTGAGTTGCCACATAAGTTCTCTAAATTCAAGGCACATTAATACATTTCCAAACCACAATTTCAAGTTTATCATTTTTGGAAAGGGTAGTAATGGATGAGAGAGGGGGACCCAGTGACTGGTTCCTTGAATTTAGAGAACTTATGTGGCAACTCAAAGTTAATGCCATATAGTAATATGTAGCTTATTATACAAGGTTTTTGGGCAATCTTTTTGTGCTTTAGAAAGGTCCTATTGATATGGTTACTGAATTTATATCAACAATACGACTGAGTTTCTTAAATTCACCTATTCCTTAAGTACATGTGGAATAGCTTATTTAGACGCATATATTAGTCATGGGGAAGATGGATTCATATCCAGTATATATAGGAAGGAGACCTTCTCCAATGATTACTTAAGTATAGTAGTAACCATCCTCCACATGTGTTCAAAAATATTTTTAAAGGGCAGTGTATTAGGGCTGCACGTATGTCATCCACTAGAGATATTATGTTGAAAGAAGTGGATTTTATTAAGTCCATGTTTATGGCCAGGGGGTACCCCAATATGTTGTTGAATGATGTAGTTCAATATGTTATAGGAGAGTGGGGTAGTAAGTATGTGCCATTATTAGAGAAATTAGGAGGTGTGAACACAATACAATCAATGAAATTGAAGACTGAATCAAATCATTTAGTTTGTGTACTTATGTATTCACCAGTTGTTTATAATATCGAAGCCATTATCAGAGAACACTGGAATTTGGTAACAAGGGATGTTGATACATTGAGAATTTTAGGTATACATCCCAAGATAGTTTATAAGACTGGTTTTAATATTAAGAATATGTTGGAATCCAATAGAAATGATAAAAAGAGGGGAAGTTTTCGAACTAGAAAATGTGGAGCCTGTAATCAGTGTCATTGTATTAATGAAGCTGAAGGTTGTAAGTTAGATAATTCAAATAGGACTTACATATATAGTAGGGGTGGAAATTGCAACATGAAGTATGTGGTATATTTGGCTACCTGTGTAGAATGCAACGCATTCTACATAGGTAAGACCGAGAGACAATTCAAATGGCGTATATATGACCATTTGTATCACATCAGAACGAAGGATAAAAAGAATGCCTTATTTCGGCATATATATCATTATGATGTAACTCATCATTTTATATTTGCTATTATTGACACAGTGGGTATTTCTCCATATGGTGGGAATATCAAAGCACTTTTGGCTTTGAAGGAGAGTAGGTGGCAGATGTTCACTGATGCCACCAGATACCCAGGTATTAATGATTTTATCAGTATTAAACCATACTTAATTCTGTCCCAATAGTATGGTTCTTTTTAGGGAGATATATATATATATATATATATATATATATATATATATATATATATATATATATATACACTTATGTCTTATAGTCATATATAGTCACATATTTAATAGTTTTTTGATTTTTAATAGGTATTCAAACATTTCTACAGGTGTTTCACATATAGAGTGTCTACATATGGTTTCTTCATATGGAATCTATGTATTGATGTATTTATTTATATATTTAGCAGTGTGTGATTGTCAACAGTTCAATATGTATGTATTTCTTTAAGGAAATTTATTGTGAGATTCTATTTTGGCGCCAAATTTGGTATTTAATGAACACAGTATTAATCAATTTTGTTCTGAAGAAGTCTGCTAGCCAGATGAAAGCGCTTAACCTGTTTGTTGTGGAGTTTTCTACCTGTTAGTTGTGGAGATATTCGTGTTTTGGTATTAAACGGTTATTCCACTGTCCAAGCCGAGTTTTTATTGTGTTTGAATCCGTATCAGTTTGCTTTTTATAAATCTAGGATGACAACTTAAAACATGTAAATCATTGTTGGAAAAGGTACTCTTTCGATAAACCCAACTTTCAAAATCACTAATAGCCTCATTCCAGTAGAAATTACCATCTGAAATATTCACATTAATCCCTGCTGCCTATAACAAACTATTAGAATCAGCATTCAATTGATGAATTAATTTGTGACACTCTTCTATGGTCCCTTCTAGTACCAAAAAGAGATTATCTACAAACCTGTCGTAATAAACAATTCTATATTTGTTTTTGATAGGTTCCAAAGTAACATGTTCCCACCACACAAGTACAATATTATCAAAAGCAGGGGCAGCAGAAAAACACATTGCTACCCCCTGAATCTGCTTGAAATGTGTTTGTTAAATATAAAAATAATTATAGTCTAAAAGTAATTCAGTTAAAAGACAATAAAAATTAATATCTTGGTTAGTAAACTTTGAAAAATGACTCAAATAAATCCTCACATATTCTACACCTTCCCCATGGGGAATAGAGGTAAATAAAGAACAAATATCAATAGTCAATAAACAATTCTTTTCAGGAAAAATGATAATTTTCTTTAAAATTCTTAAACTTATCTAAAAATTGCCAAGAATCCTGTATAAAAGAATTTAATTGCTGTATAACGGGGTTCAATAAAGCATGTAAATAGAGAGAAATTCCTTCAGTGGCATAATTAGGTGCTGACACAATTGGTCTAAAAGGTGGGTTCCTCGGGTCTGTGTGGATCTTTGGAATTCCAAACAAAGGGCCTAAAACAGGATTTTCAACTAACAGAAAGTTATACATTTCCATATCTAACTTCCCTTCTATTAAACTGTCATATAATAAACTTTCTGTTTTTTAAAGCAATGCATCACCTCTTCTTTTTTTCACTAGTAGGTACTCGTTTTTCAGCATTTTTTCTCTTTCAAAAATATAGGCACTTTGGTCCATAACCACAAAGCCCCCACCTTTATCAGCCTTCTTAAAAAACCTTAAACTCTTTTTTTCCATTAATTCTTTTAAGGCTTTTTTGTGTTCTATTTATGTTATAAAAACACACATTATTTTTCTCATTCAGTAACACCCTAATTTTATGTTCACAAGTTTTCTCAAAAAACTTTAATAGTGTTATTTAATATTGGATTAAAGGACAATGGTTTTATAAGCCTACTATTCCTAAGTTTAACATCTTTTAAAGTAAACATCAAATTCATGTTCCCAGTGTATTGTTTTAAATTTAACAAAGTTCTTCAAATGTCCATGCTATGTGCGGGAATAAAATTTAGTCCTAATTTAAGTACAGTTAAATGATCTTCTGTTAATTCAAAACTAGACAGGTTAAAAACCTTAATTAATAGTGTCTGTGGAAGAGTCCGATTTTTGTCTCTCCCAATTTCTGATTCTCTGGTATATCTATAGTCCTTCAATATGACTCCAAAAAGAAGATTTTGGTTTGTCACCAAGTTTTTCATTATATTCATCTGTATTAGACAAATTATAAGGTAGTTCTAGTGGAGCTTTATTATTTCGCCTCTTGCCTTATGTGCAACACTGTTTTTTGGCCAAGATGAAGGTAAATCCTCCAATGTGATATCATCATCTGTACTTCCTGTATGGACCGCAGGCTTATCATTGGTTATTACCAGATTACCTAGTTGCAATCTGACAGGACTCTTAAAAGAGTTAGTGTTCTTAGCAACTGAACGTTTCTGATTCCTTTTGTTGTTGGAATCAAAATAAACATAAGCACTGTAGTTTTCATAATCAGTCATGTCCCTTAAAAGTTTTCTGCTCTTTCTTACTATAATGGACTTTTCAAATTGCTCTATATTAACCAAAATGTTGTATTCAATTTGTAAGTCCAGAAATTCTTTTAACACTTGTCAAATCTTGTGGTCTAGTTTAAGCTCTTTATCCTTAATATCCTTTAAGGCTCTGGAATTCCTATTAATTAACAATCTCAAAAAGTCAATTCCAGCTTGATTAAAGAAGTCTGTGAGTGTAATAAAAAAAGGGATCAGATTTAGAAGTGCCATTTGAGCATTTAAAGAAGTGCAGTCCTTTAGGCACTATTTTAAGTTCGATGCAACATTCAAAGTATTTGTTTTCTATTGAAAGAGCCTTAAACTTTTTAGGATCTTTTCCATATCTATAAACAATCTTTTTAAATCCACTTTGGTAGAGCTTACCTTAGTTGCTCTCACTGCTTCATTGAAAGGGTCATCTTGAAGATTCAGTATAGAATTAATGTTTTATAAAACACATCATGACGATAGTGAGGACGGCCATCAGCATGAACATTTTCAATTACAGTCCATTCATTTTCTTCACAGCTTTCCATCTCATACCAACAATGATCTCTAGTCTTTTACAGACTGTTAGCTTTTTTTAGTTGGTTAAGAGACTTCTGCATCTCCACAACAGTCTCTAATAATAACTATAGAATATTCCCATTACGACTGTCTGGGATAGAATGCCAAGTTACATTGAATAGTTCATCAGTCCCTCTGCTGGCTATCTGGGTATATTATCAAGACCACTAATAGAACAAAAAAACACCCAAAGTGGTAGAAAAAAACAAAAACAAGAAAACCACTTGTGACTGCCGTTGAGAAACAAAACAAATAAGATTAGCATATCACAACTTTATTCTTTGCTTTCGTCTTATCAAAAACAGACTTCTTCAGAACAATATACTACTAAAAAAGATATTTATAAAAAACTAACAACCATCAAAACTTCTATCAGTCATATGATATTACCTATTAACAGTACCATAAATATTAAAGAAATAAACACTTCAACTTAAAGCCATATATAGTCAAAAACAATGTTAACTATCCACAATAATTAATTCACAAGGAACAATTTGGAATTACCCTCCAAAATATTCCAATTTTCTGTAATAACCTTCCTAATATCTAAACTATCCAATGTAATATCTAAGTTATAGATTAAACTATTTGTAAAATTCTTCTTTCTAGAAGGGGAAACAAAAAATGGTTCACATAGGTACAAGAAACTTTTAAAATGGGGGGAATATATTAGTTCTTTTTGAGGTATGACTAGTAGAAGGTTGAAAGAAAGAATGAGAGAACATATTTATGGTACTGTTAATAAGTAATATCATGTGACTAATATCAGAAGTTTTGATTGGTTATTTTTTTTTATAAATATGAGTTTTTTTAGTAGTACATTGTTCTGAAGAATTCTGTGATAACTTGAAAGTGAAGAATAAAGTTGTGATATGCTAATCTTACTTGTTTTGTCCCACAGCTGCAGTCACAAGTCATTTTCTTGTTTATAGCTGCAAGTGTAGAAGAACCATATATATGGTAAAGCTGACTAGCCCATTTACACAAGGGCTTGTATACCTAATCAGCTAGAAATTGCATTGATTGCCACTGTTTGCATTGCTTGCTATCATTCAAACACTGTGCCCAGAATTGCACACCTTCACCTACTGTGTTTGCACAATGGTAAGCAATGATTTCATATGTTGCAAATCCAAAATGGGCATGCTCTCAGTAAGTGTGAGATGTGCAATTGGCAGGAAACACCACCATATAAACTGCAATTGGTGGGAAATGCTCATTAGACATTGAACTTGAACTATGGCAGGTATGTCTGGAGTTGCTGGAGAGGGTGTACACTTTAAAGCACATAAATGGGATGTTCAGGAGTCCAAGATTTTTGTTGGACTCCTAGTTAGCGAGCATGGACCCAGGTTGTTGCAGCAGGATTATTCCAGCTCAGAATATAAATTTGAAGCCTGAAATAGTGTTGCCAGAGCCTTAACCAGTGTGACAGGTATCCCCTGCACAGGTGAGCAATGCATACATTATTTTGATGACTTCTAGAGGAAGAAGCGGGATACTCATGACCTTTGGATCAGGGAATGTCGGGCAGGGGACACCCCACAATGTGTAAGCATCAATTCCAGTGATTAATTGCAATAGTTAAAAGAAAAGCTGAATATAGTCAAGACTGATATTCATAATGGTATTCTTTTCTGTTATGTTTTTTCACAGCTGCTGAAGACTGAGTTTCAGACATTCAATCCCCTGTTGCCCATCTAGTAAGGATATGAGAAGCATATGGTATGTATGCATCAGAACAGTACTGTCTAAATAGTATTTTAATAATAATACTACTACTAATAATAATAATAATAATAATATGTCTAATAATAACTTGTATACTAATTTTGTAGCATTAAAAGTTAAGGACCACTTAGTTGGTATTTAATAGAGTTGTATCAAATGGAGCATGGATATCCCAACTTAAAAGAAACTATGCATGCCTTAGTCTGGAGTACAAGGCAATGGTGTCATGTTGTCAAATAACAGTGGGCATGCATCTCTAAACTGTAAAAGGAAAAATATGCATTCAGTAGTCTGTAGGACAAAAGAATAGTACAATATTTTAGTGCAGTCATTGGTTGTGGGTTCAAAAACCGCCCTTCCCAAATATACAATACTGTTAGGTTTTCATCATTATTGGAATGCAACTTTATACTTCTATACCAATGGCACAAATGACCTTCTGTAATCAGTAATTTGTAAAATTGGAACATGCATATGTATCAAATTGAGCATGCATATCCCAACTGTAAAAGAAACTGCGCATGCCTTTGTCTGTAGCACAAAACAACTGTGCCATATTCTCAAATAACAGTGGGCATGCATCTCTAAAACTGTAAAAGGAAACATTTGCATGGAGTAGTCTGTAGGACAAAAGAACAGTGCAGTATTTTATTGCAGTTATATTGGTTTTGAGTTTAAAATCCGCACTTCCTAAATATACAATACTTTTAGGTGTTAATCATTATTGGAATGTAACTTCATACTGTAATCAGTAAAATTGGAACACGCATATGTGCAATATATGCACACAGCAAGGATTGGTAACTACAGTCTGTACTATAGTGTGCTTCGGTTATAAACTAGGTAGTCTTAAAAGTAAGGAAGAAATTTGATAGGAGTTTGTAGTGTTAAAAGTAAAGGTAACAGAACAGAGTCAAAGAATTGTATCAATGCTTTATATGTCACATATGAAGTTACTAATGTCCTCCCTTTTTTTCTCTCACATCAACCATTTTATCTCTTTTTTTTTGGGGGGGGGGTGTTATTTTCTTTTTTTGTGTGTGTGTGTTTACTTTTTTATTTTTTGTTTTTCCCACAACAGAGCAGGGTAGGACTGTCCCATGGGATCCACCCCCCCCACACTCAACCAGCTACAGCAGTGCTGCCCAGCATGTCTGGTGCAGTACCTAGTAGCACCCTCTTTGCCGCCCATGTACTACCCGGCCCCTCGGGTAGTTCTGCTCTGGAAGATAGGCCTGTGGCTCCCTCCAGGAGCAGTGGTGGAGAAGGGGAGTTTATCAGCTGTGATAAACTGCCAGGGATGGTGTTTAGGATTGTGTGCTGCACTTCTGGCACACATCTATGCTGGATAGAGTGCCTGCTCCCCATCCTAATCTACTTGTAGGAGGCACAGACATCAGGCACTGCAGCCAACGGCACAGTGAGGTAAGAGTGATGATAGTCCACTGGGTGAGGACTAGATTCTCACTGCCAACCACCTCAATGTGCATGGAACAGAGATTTCCCGTCCCTCTACCCATCCATGGTGTTCATCCAAATTATGTGTCCTTCACTGTCCCTGTCTCTTGTCTTGTTTTCTTGTCTGTCTGCAATTGCTTCCTCACCTGCCCAATTGACCTCACCCAGATATTCCTACAGCCCTTCCCCAACATTCCAGTCTCTCGCTCAAAGAAAAAAAGGGCACCTGTACCACAAAAAAAAAAAAATCCTCCCATACATAGCTTCCCATTTTGCATGTGTGTTCATGACACACATGATTCTATCAAATTTTCTATACAATTCTCTACACAACAGATTGTGTTGTGGTCGCACCTCTCTCTGGGGGGGTGACAGTCCAAATTCACCAAAATTTGTATGTTGTATTCTGGAAGAAATTAATAGATATGGTCCTTTCCTACATCATTCCTGCATATTTGTGCCTTGTTTTCACTTTGTGTCTTCCCCTGCTTCCTCCCCATTTCACCACTTTCCTGTCTTCCCCATTTATTTTCTTTAAAGAATTATTGTGCGATGGTGTGTGATATGCACCAACGTGAAGCAAAGGTAAAAGGCAGCGATATAAGTAGATATATTTAAAGTATCATGCGCACTTGTAAAATTATTACATCCACCCATATTTGAACCTAGTACCATCTGCCTCCAACAGCAATGCATTAACACTTGCTGGCACAGATTCATTTAGATAGCAGATGTATTTAATACATTCAATAGTAGGTGGCACAGTTTTGGAAAGATTTCAAGTTGTACTTCCCCATCTTGCTTCCCATGTCACTAATGTTGTGTCTTCTTTACTAAATTTCTATGAAACAGCATTGCAAGGTCCCCTGTAATATTTTATAAAGCATTATTGCGCAATATTCATTTAGTTTTGTACAGCAGCAGTGCTTGATGTTGTGTGATGCTATGCATTGCGCAGCATCAATAAGCAACACTACTAATAATATGTTTTAATGTATTACCTATAGCTAAACCATTTGCCCCAAAAAGGAACTTATCACTACATTAAGTGCATTAATTCTGCAGCCAGAGATTCAGTTAAGTAGCAGGTGTATACAACAGCAGGTAAGTCTGCCATTTGCTGTACAGTCCCTAAAATACACCTGCTGAGTCTGTAGCACCAACTGTTAATGCAGTGAAACATGTATTTTTTGTTCAGATGTTACTTGGTTCAAATCCAGGTGTATTTTAACAGTGTCAAATTATTTTATGTGTAAATCCAAATTCTGAAATGTGATAGTTGTTATGGAGTGTCTAAAATATGGCTAGATAGTATTGGTTTCCAGTACAACTATATAATACTTAGAACTGGTTTTGCCATAATCATTTGTTAAAGAAATGGGTTAGACAGGAAAGTGGTGAAATGGGGTGCAAGCAGGGGAATGCACTAAGTGAAAGCAAAGCAGGGATGTGCAGGAAGGATATAGGAAAGAGCCATATTTATCCATTCCCTCCAAAATAAAACATACAGTACAATTTTTTCTGAATTTGGACTGTCACTTCCATAGATAGGGCTGACCACAACACAATCTGTTGTATAGAGAATTGGACAGGATCATGTGTGTCATGAAAACATATGTGCAAAATGGAGATTGGACAATATTTTATTTGTTGGACAGGTGCCCATTCTTTTTTTTAAAAGAGAGAGAGGAATGTTGGGTAAGGGCCGTAGGAATGTCTGGGTGAGGTAAGTTAGGCAGGTAAAGAAGCAATTGCAGACAGACAAGACAAACAAGACAAGAGACAGGGATGGTGAAGGACTCATGAGGTGGGTGAACACCATGGTTGGGGTGAGGGTAGGGATATCATGAACCTATGGATGTCACGTTGGGTGACAGTAAGAATCAAGTCCTCACCCAGTGACTGTCATCACTGTCACCTCACTGCACCAATGGCTGCAGTGTCTGATGTCTGCATCCCCTTATGTTATTTAATACAACAATGGAGAGCAGTGTCTCCAGCCAACATAGGCATACACAAACAGTGTGTTGCACAATCCTATACACCATACCTGGCAGCTCATCATGGGTGATAAACTCACCCTCACCACTATTGCTCCTGGAGGGAGCAACATACCTATCCTCCGGGGCAGAACTATCTGAGTGGCCAGATAGTGGAGGGGTGGCAGAGGGGACATTACTAGGTTCTGCACCAGACATGCTGGGCAGTAGTGCTGTAACTGGTGGAGTCAAGGTGGGTGGATCCCATGGGACAGTCCTACCCTGCTGTGCTGTGGGAAAAATAAAAAATAAAAAGTAAACACACAAAAAAAAGAAAATAATAAATCCCAAAGAAAAACAAGAAAAAAAGAGAGACAAAACTTTGATACAATTATTTTACTATATTCTGTTATGTTTACTTTTAACACTACAAACTCCTAACAAATACCTTTGTTTACTGTTAAGACCACCCAGCTTCTAACAGATGCACAATATATTACAGATTGCAGAAAGCAATCCTTGATGTGTGCATACTTTGCACATATGCATATTCCAAATATACTGATTCCAGTTTACAGCAAGCCAGTGGTGGCACTGCTTTACAGCTCCGATGTTACACTGCAATACTGATGAAACTTTAACACATTTAATATATTATATATTTAGTATATTTGGGAAGTATGGATTTTGAAGGCACAACCTATTACTACTTTGTAATAATGAATTGTTGTTTTGCCCTCCAGAGTAATGCATGCATACTTCCCTATTACAGTTAAGAAATGAATGCTCAGTTTGATACAACTGCATAAGTAACAAATAAATGCATCATAACCTTTAATGATAAAATAACCCCACAGTTGGGATGCATACGTATCACATGCATTCTTCATCCATGCCAATCTAGTGGCATGAGTTCACACAGTCAATGCCCAGTCTATAATGGCTGAGTAAAAAACAGAACACAACAGAATACAGTTAAGCATACCAATCCTGACTATATCCAGATTTTAATGCTGACAAGTAGTCTCTGTAAGTGATGCTTACACATCTATGGGGTGGCCCCAGTCCTACATTCCTTGATCCAATGGTCATGGTTATCCCTCTTCCTCATCCTGAGGTCTCAGTAGTGATTCCTACATTGTTCACCAGTGTAGGGGATACTGGTAGTGCTGATCAGAGCCCTGGTCAGACTAGTCCATGCCTCTGCCTTGTAATCTAAGCCATGATAATCCATCAGCAACAGCCTGGACCCATGTTCATTCATTAGGAGTCCAACAAACTCTTGGACACCCCATCTTTAAGCAAGGAATCTCAAAAGCTCTCCAGGAATGCCAGCCATGCCTATCACAGATCAAGACCAATGTAGAATGATGTTTTCCCACCAACTGCATCTATCACACATACTGGGAGTGCATACTTTCTGGATTTGCAACATTTGAAAGTGCTGTGCAGCACTTAACATCACATAAGCACATTGTGCGAGCATGCTCACTGCCTGGAACAGTGTTTGGGTGATGGACAATAGTATTAATTGAATGCACCCAGTGTATGTGTGTGTGGTTGTTTGGGTCCTATCTGCTATGTGGGTGGCCCTTCATCCAGTTTGTATACTGCTGCTGTATGAGCAAACAACATATGCATAGCCAAAGCCATTTGTGTTAAGTGGCAGATCATGCAAATAATGACCCCAAAATAAAAAAAAATAAAAAAGGTATAAAAAATGGGGAACTATTTGAAATGCAGAAAATCAATCTATGACATACACAGTAGAAACTATTAGTACACATGAGATATGACTACATAGGTTTGGATGCTAACTCTCACTGCAATGCACTGTCACAAAACAGGAGGGGGACTTATCCATATTTGCTCCACAAACACCTCTGCAGCAAATATATGATATAATTCCTCACATAACCAAATGCAACTAAATGTACAATAATATCAAAGCATGACCTGTTATTTGTAAATGTATTCTATGTAATATATTTGGATGTAGTGCACTTACTGATCGCACAATCTGCTATGATTATTCCTTGCAAATATACAGCTGTGATCTACATTTCTGTGTTTCTTGGACATTCATCAGTTATCTAACCAGTACTCAGAGACATGCAGTGTGTAAGCCACTGTACATCATTTACCTTAAAATGTGTGAGTATATTCACTGGGGACAATATGATATGCAGTTGCCATCAAATTAATGGAAGGTTGAATGCCACAAACAAACACACACTGCTGTTTTGGAGGTGGGGAGCAAAGGTGGGTTCGTGTCATGGAACATGAAAGGATATAATGTTCTTTTAAGGGGCAAGCCAGGCTGAGCTACTGTTATGACACAAGCAAGACTATGTTGTTCTTCTTACTCTCCTTGTTTTGCATCCTGCCTGTATGATCTTGTGATGATGGTGCAGCTGGAAACTGCTATGTGCCTCATTATTTTCAAACATTTCTGTTATGATTTCCCATTTCAAATTTATGTTGCTAAACTGAGGGCATGCACTGATCATTAATACTTTGGGGAGGTATCAATGTATGAATCTTTGAGGCCTGAGGCCTACTACTTGCTAATGGTCACATACAAGTCAAATAAGTCTCTGCTGTCACATGTGACATTAATTTCTGTACAAATCTCCTACCTTGTAGCTGCTGACTGTACCAAGTGATGAAATACAAGGACACATCATAATATTATTATACAATGCAGTACATGTTAAGGACTTACTTTGTAAATACAGTAGTTGAGACAGTGTTAGTTCAGGGCTGATTGTGATGCAAGCAGTACACAGCCAATACATGTGGAGGTAAAGGCTGTGACACTGAGTTAAGGCCAGCAGAGGTTATGGGGTAGATTTTCTTTGTCTGTACTCCACTACTTTTGAAATTCATAGGAAAAAACAGCATGAAGTCTAAATGGTTGCTTTATAACATCTTGAATAGCTCCACAAGACTGGTTGATTAGCATGCAGTTCAGCTGCTTGTGCTGTAATTAGCATATCTGAAACACAACCTAGACAGATGCAGTCCATTAATAATCTACTTAGTTATAAAAAGGCAAATGTGTAGCTAGCCAAACTGATGGTGAAGATACTTGCTATATATTAAGCAAAGCAAAATATTTCCCAAGTTATCTTTACAGAGGAGCATTGAACTCCAGCAGGTATGCTGCCATTTTTTTTTTTACCTACATAATACATATGCTGGAATATATTAAAGAATAATGGGAAGCAAAGGCTTTTACACTATCTGTATGCATTATTTAGAAGTGAACTGATGGCATGGTCATGTTTGTCAAGCCATTTCAGAGGTACAAATGATTGACAATACATGAAAATAGTAAGCTGTGTGATACATATGTAAAAATGTTTCAGGGATAGGGCATTTGAATGCATGTTTAGCATTTCCAATGTGTATTATTAGCAAAATGGTTCATGTGCCTGCACTTTAGTGGGTGGGCAAAGCAAAGAGAAGTTACTGTTATGTCACAAACTAGAATGGACTGTACTTTTGGGGGGGCATACTTGATGTACTGCTATGGCACATACAAGGATGTGTTGCCCTTGCTACTCTCATTTTGCATCCTGCCTGTTGTTAGTATTTTACATATGTTGTATGCGTTGTTTTTCCAGTGGGTACCACTTACTGCCTACCTTAACTGTTTTATCTGGTAACAGTCACTTTGTAGTTATGTGATAATTATGTCTATTACCATTGTGTTGTGTTTTAGGACCAAAAATGTCATTGAGGTGTAGATCCCCCTTCAGTGAGGTAGAAAACATGACAATAGTGGATGCACTACATCAGCTTGGCACTTTTCCTCTTGGAATGGGTTGTCCCAATATGCCAGAAAGGCTGAGGATATGGCAGCAAATTGTTGATAACATAAATGCTGTGGGTGGCCACAGCCATACTTATGAGCAGCTGCACCACTGGGCCACTGACATGCTCCCATCTGCATGGATGTATGCAGATGCTGTGTTCAAGACCAGAGGGTAACCGGGAGTGGGCCTGCTGCAGAACCACTTCTCACCCCCAGTGAGGAATTCCTGGTGAATCTTCTGACATAGGATACCGCACAGCAGAGTGACCCACAATATATCCTTGATGTGGGTGCAACTCCTTCTCAATCCCAGAAAGAGCCTCCAGGTAGGCTTTGTTATATGACCAGTTCAATACTGTTCTATAGTAAAACAATTGAAATAAAAATTACTTCTGTGTCACTTGTGTTTTTTTGGTGGGGGGATTGAATATTAGTACAGTGATAAGCTCAGTTTGGAGTTGTCAGCCACGTTCTTGTTAAAGTAACACATCATGCTGATTGAGAGAAGCACATGTAGTACCTCCTGTCTTACTGTTAAATGTGATCATGTTTGCCTTACCTCTTGCTTAACTTATTTCAGGACCATCAAGAGTCCAGCAATGTAGGCCTCCTGCAGGTGGTAAGCCAAATCAATTTCTAGTAACCTAAAGTGCCATTTTAGCCCTGTTGTGTGTATTTATTTGTTTGTTTGCTCATTTGTTTATTTTTAATTTTACATTTGGTTACCAGGAAAGTCCAACTGGACACAAGTCCTTTTTCAGCAGAGACCTGGGGAGAAAAGCTTCACATATAGGAAACAGTACATAGTACAATAAAATGACGGTATACAATAAGATGAAAGATACACATAAATTATACACAGATATTAATACATACAATTTACAAGTAAGGGTAAAGATCATGATACAAAAACTGTGAAAACATATATAACAATTCCAATATATCATATGTCAGAGAGCCAAACTAGAGGCATTACATAACTCCTGTTTGTTTACACAAGGAAGAGAAGTATGACCTGCACTACAGAGATGAAGAGAGAGGAAGGAGAGAAACAAAGCAACCAATTTAGTGGCTAACAAGTTTGCATGAGAGTTGTAGAAAAAAGGGTGGATAGTGTACAAGGTTAAGAGTTTGGACTATCCAGCAGTGACACATGAACAGAGCGATGTATCAGCTGGGTTAGCTTTTAGTAATGTTTGACTTGTATTAAGGAGGATGTAGATGATATGTTGGTGGTCAGAGTATTCCATTTTTTTAGCTATAAAATTTGAGAAGAAGGATACACCCACTGTATTACTGACTTTAGTTACATCTAAGAGGAGTTTATCACTGGAGCGTAGAACCCTGTTACTGGTGTAGGAATGTAGTCAATTTTGTAGCATTGGGTTTTCTCAGGGTGATACATCATTTTATGGGTTAGTGTAATTTGGTTGCAGAGGAGGACCCAACATAATTCTAGCCAGTTAAGCTGCTTTAGGGCTAAACAATGATGTGACCTATAGGGAGAATCTGTGGCAAACCTGGAAATTTGTTGTAACAGCATTCAAGTTTTGCCATGTCTGTCTTTTCTAGGATTAGTGAGAAGTGGAGAAGCATAAAGAAGTGTTGAGATAAGGTGCAAGTGTGCAATTATGCCTTAGTGTTTTTTGTAAGAAATTAGTTATTTCTGTATAGAACACTCAGTTTTGTGTGAACCTTCTTTATGGTATGGGAGACATGGATATGAAATATCATATTAAAACCAGTCTCTACCCCAAGTAGTTTGGTGTGAGTGACAGGAGAGATAATTGTATTATTCTTGGACAAGATATTAAATGAAAGTGCAGATTATGTGTATCTTGTAGGCAGGAAGAGCAGATGTTTAGTTTTATTTGGGCTCAGAATTAGTTGGTAATTAGTAAGCCATGTTTCGACAGTGAGAAATAAACCTTGCATTAGTGAATGGAGTTCTTGGAAGGAAGAAGCAGCACATATTAGGGTGGAATCATCTGCATATTGGATGACCAAAGCATGTAGTGTAGAAGTATGTAGGTTGTTAGTAAAAACAGAAAACAGTAGGGGTCCTGGGATGGAACCTTGTGAAACTCCTAGAGTAACTGTAAGTAGGGGAGAGAGGTCCTGCTACCACTGAACTGCTTGCTGTCGACCCGATAAGTAGCTTTGGTACCAGGCAATTGAGGATTCACTGAGATTTAGATCATAAAAAACATTAATAAGTTTACTGTGTGTGGCCATGTTGAAAGCCTTAGAAAGGTCAAGAAAGATTGCAGATACAAATTTCCCATTGTCTCTATGGTTGTTTATTGTATTGATGAAAGACATTAGAGCAGTAGTGGTGCTATGAAAAAGCCAGAAGCCATGTTATGCATTTGACAAAAGTTTATGAGTATTGAGGTATCCCATGATTTGTGTATGTACACATCTCGCTATGATTTTGGACAGAGGAGGAACTACAGCAATAGAGCAGTAATTAGTCATTTCTGTCTAATTAACACCTTTCTGTAGTGTAATAATATGGGAATTTTTTCAGATATCAGGGACTAGATTTTCAGATATAGATCTGTTAATAAGAATTAGCAGCAATTCTCAGAAAATTACCTTGTAGTTTATTGTGGCTAATGTTGTGGGCTTTAGCTTTTAGGTAGTTTGTTAATCATGTCCATAGAGACAGGTTGTAAGGTAAAGCTGCTGTTTATTATGTGACTTGGGTGGTTCCTTGGAGGAGGGAAAGTGCTGAGGGCTAGACAGGGCTAGAATGAATTCAGTGAAGTATTTATTGAATTGGGTATCCATATTCCCTGAGGAATTTGTAGTGGTTGGGGAGGGTGTACTAGATTTACCTGGAAGGAGTATGTTATTAATGGCTGTCCAGAACCTTTCAGGGTTGTTTTGGTGCTTCATTTGTATATTATGGCAGTAGTTGATCTTGTCTAATTTTCCAGTTTATTTCCTTTATTTCTTATCTCTAGGTATGCTTGCTTGGAGGCTTGGGATCTAGTGTTATGCCAGTGGTCCTAGGCTTTATCTCTAGTTTTCAGCAGTGATCTTGTTTCTTTACTTACCCAAGGAGCAAAATTGGATTTAATTCTGATAGCGCTGGGAGGAGCATATGAGTTCAAGATATCTAAGATGGTAGAACTGAAGTATTTAACTGCTTCTTCAAGGTTGAATACCTTAAGTGGTTCCCAGTTGCAACCTTTTAGTCATGATAAAGTTAATAGGATTAAAGTTTCTTTTGTTTTTTTATTTGAAGGTAAGCAGTAAGTTTAGCCTGACTTGTATGAAGCCTTGGTATAAAGGCTGGTAGGTGGTTACTCAGGCCAACTGGTAGGCCGACAGAAGGAAATTTTGGGCTGGTCTGTTTATTAATATCAAGTTGAGGAGTGACTGTCTCTTGGATAACTTGTCGATTCTTGTGGGAGATTGAATGATTTGAGTAAATCCATGCAGGTTGATATAATTGGTGGGATTATTAGAGTTACAAGTAAGTCAATCTATGTTAAAAATCCCCATTATGACAGTTTCATGTGGGAGTGCATTGAAGGCCAAGTACAGTAAGTTCTCTAGAGTGGATATTTTGTTTCCGGGTGGGATGTTGCAGTAGAAGTATGTTAATACATTTTTTTTGGGTTAATTTTTAGTCTGGTAAGAGTTAATTTTTAGTCTGGTGAGAATTACTTCAGCATTGTCAACAGTAGGGATGGTTAGCTCCAAAGTCTCAACATTAAGGTGATTTTTAAATAATGTTGCTACACCACCTCCCTTTTTGTTTTTTTCTGTCATTGCATAGGATATTATAACCTGGTGCCAATATTTCATTATTAGTAATGTCTGGTTTTAGCCATGTTTCAGTTAATAGCACAATATCTGATGAATACAGTGAAAGCTGGCATGTAGATCATGGATTTTTTAGTAATGCTTCTTATATTTATGTTTAGTAACAAAAGGTCCGCAGCTCTCCTAGGGAGGTGTAATAAGGTGTGAGAATGATTGGGGTTTTGGGCTGGTGAATTGATATAAGAAGATGGTGGACCAGGATTAGGATGCACATCTCCACTGAGAGATTGTTTAAATGCTATATAGATTATGTTTTTTATGACTTTTGCCATGTACTTTTCATATTTAAGGGAAGGTTTAGGGGAGTGGTGGTGAGGTAGGGAGAAGAAGGGAGTGCAATGAGTGGTTGATGTGTAAAAGATGGATGGAAATATGAGGAAACTGAATTAAGTAGTGTTTTGAGAATAAGAGCAAGTGGTGGCATGGTGGGATATTGATTCAATTAGGTTGACATGATATGAGGCAATGTGTGCAATTGATGCTAGTATTGCTAGAGTAGCAGTGTGTAGTTGGAGCATATTTGATGAAGTCTAGGCAGGAGATGAAGGTAGGTTACTTAATCTGATATTGATATGAGGTTATGGAATAATGCAATGGTGACTGATTATCTATCTGTTATTGGATGGTGAGATGAGTGGGAGTGGTAGGTGCATCTGCATTGTTTTAGCTAGGAACACTGAGAACTAACTGTTAGACTTAGTCAATAACCTAATAAGGAGCAGGATTTTTGCAGTAGTGCTGTTCAGAATAGGACTACGTCAGTACCATCTATTATTTTTATAATGACAATGTTTATTTGTTACCAGTTTGTCTTGTAGAAAAGTCAGGGAATTGTTTGGTTAGAAGCTATGACAGTATAGTAAGCCAGTAAGCAATTTTAATCACTTAAGTGTAAGGAGAAGACGTGTATATGAGGAAGTAATTATGATGGAAGTAGATATATTGGAATACTTGAACCAAGTTACTTATTAATCGTTGTATTACTCTTTTAAGTTTATTGTTCGATTGTACAGCAAATGTCTTTGATGAGAAAGAATTAAAGCTGTAATGGGTAAGATGTATTATGTAGAGTAGGTTATAGGGCTGCAAGAGTTTGCTTGAGAGAGATTGGTTTAGGCTATTTGAACTCAAAGGGGAACAGTTTTTAAGGAAGGAAGAAGCTGGGTAATTGTAAAAAAGTGTATGGGTTGGAGCAGAGTGGTTTAGGAAGATGGAGATAGGATGGGAGGGTTCAGATGGCAAGATGACATATGGGGATTTGATTTGTCCAAGTAGAGGTGTGGGAGTGTCTATGGTGTATAAGTCTAGATGTAATGGGAGTAGGATAAGGGAACGGAGTGAGGGTACACAGAGCGGGTTGGACCTAGACCCTGGCTTGCTGGTGGCAGAACTCAAATACAATAAGCTCCTAAAATTTAATCTGGTTATGCTTAAAGTATACTGCTTAAAATTAGGCTGTTTAAAATGTGTGAGAAGCAAGTTGAATAGTTGTCAACTATAGCATATATGGAGAGAGTACCAAAGCCTGATACTAACTGTTAGAATGTACATATTCTCTTAGGATTGTAGGTAGCTCCTATGTAATAGTAAAAATAGCTGGGTTCAGATACACTGCAGTTGCAGGGCAATGGGATCAGCTGAGAGCCAATGGGAGCAGAAAAAGAGAGACACCCCTCAGGATTCATGAAGCTTGCGCCAGGCACAGGCGTAGCGTAGGTGTTCTAAAGCCAAATATGACTGCCGAGCGATTCAAGTACGAGCCGATTCCAAGTGCACTACCAGCATATGCCAGAGCTACACAGCTCTCGGCGCATGTATGCTAATAACCCCATGCGCAGTAGTGCAGCATGCAAATGACGGTACATAGCGATTCATGAAGTGGTGCAGGTGTAGCGTAAGTGTACAGAAATGTAAACCAAAAAACACAGTTTACATTTTCCCAAACAAAACATCGGAGCCATGAAAGCAGAACAAACTTACATATGATAATGTTAATATATGCCAATGGCTGGATATATAGCCAATAGCCAAAAAATACATGCACAACACATAATAAATAACATTTATTGCCGTGGCCACACTAACGTAAAGTAAACCCGCAGTGCTGTGGTGCGCCAATGGGATCATAACAAAAATATATTTAGATGTTATAAAACTGCAATGTAACACAAGTCATGAATTCCCCATAATAGTCAATGGCAGGCATGCTACACCACAGCCATGGCGCAAGGGTTGCTAAGAGTCTGTAACAGTGCTTAGCATGGTAACTAGGAATTAGTAGTCAATGCCATGCAAATGAGGCAAGTAATACTGAATCAGAAAAGCCTTGCCGGCATAAGGCTATACCACATGGCGTAGCAGTATAACACAGAGGAGTGGCCTGGAGGTATACATGACATCAGAAGAGGGGTGTGCCACCATATCTGTAAGCACATTGGAGCATTGCTAATCTGGGTTGCCCATTGCTAAGCAAAGCTGCAGGATAGGGGTGTGGATGTAGCCATAGCTTTGCTTAGCTGAGAGCACACAAGGTGACCGAAAGTGCATGTGTACGTGGATGACAACGTGCTCAAAACCCGGTAAACAGCTGTGCGTGGCACACACCACAGCTGAAACAGGAAGGTTACGGGAAGACAATAAGCAAATGCCGCAGAAGGGTAATTGGAGTACAACTGAGTAATTAACACCTAGTAACTCACAGTGGGCCATTAACGGTAGCTAACAAGGCTGCTAGCAGCAACCTGCAGAACAGGAAAGGGGAGGTGCTGGATTGCAAAGAAAAGAGAACTGTCACAGCAGAACAAAGCAAACCTGCAGTAGATCGGCTACAGAGCACATTTTGCAACACAATCCTGGGTTGGGAAAGTACAAAACAAGAAAGCAGGCTGCTGGATGCATGCCTGACAATGGGAGGGGAATCCGTTTAAAAAATGAAGGCAAGGGCAAGAGATGATCCATGGCAGCCAAGTGTAATTCAACACCAAAGGCCCCACAATAGCAGTACCTGCGGTAAAACCCATAAGTAAGATACCCTGCAGCTCGGATTGTACATACACACCCAATGACATCATCAGCTTCCAAAGCACAATAGTAAAAAGTGTGAAGACACTTTACACACACACACTTGTGTATTCCCAAACACTGCACCATCGGTGTAAACAGGTAGGGAACTTTTAAAATGTACATGTTGGGAGCTGCCATAGCTTTGATACATCAGCATGTGTTGCAGGCTGAAGGTGGTGTGGAGGATGATGCTGACAACCACCTCAGGCACCGGAGGAGGAGAAGAGTGTTCAGACCAAGGGTAACCTACCAGGGGCTAGATGATCTGGAGATAGTAGAGTGTTACAGGGTGGACAGGGACATCATACAGCAAATCGTTGAGCTGTGTCAGCCATGCCTCAGAGCCAGAAACAACAGAGGGGAATCCATCCCAGTGGACAAAAAGTTATGTGTAAGCTTGAGAATACTAGCCACAGGTACCTTTCAAAGGCCAATTGGTGATATCATGGGAATCTCACAGGCATCAGCATCCAGGGTACTCCACCAGTTCCTGGATGCCATGTTACCACATGCCAATGAGCATATATACTTCCCCCAAACACAGGAGGAGTTGGCCAGCAATATGCACCTCTTCCACCATGTGGCAGACTACCTGGAGGTACTGGGGGCAATAGACTGCACGCACATACACATCAAGTCACCACCCGGTGAGCATGGTAGGCGCTACATAAACCACAAGGGATATCACTCCATCAACTGCCAGGTCATGTGCAATGCCCAGGGCATTATCATGGATGTGTGAGCTGGCAGCCCTGGAAGGTACCACGACTCCCACATCTAGCATGCCTCACAGCTGTACCAAGTATTTGTCAGGGGTGACATCCCATATGGCCACCTTGTGGGGGATGCTGACTATGCACTGGAGCCGTGAATGATGACTCCCATCAGAAATGCACACACACCCATGCAAGAATGCCATAATGAGGCACACGCACAAACCAGAATCATCATAGAGCATGTGTTTGGAATGCTGAAATCACAGTTCCATTGCTTGGACATATCTGGTGAAGCCTTGCAGTACTCTCCAGGCACGTGTGCCCACATCTTCATAGTATGTGCCATGCTACATAATATGATCCTGTGGAAACAGTTGCAGCAGGGACATAATGGTGAAGTTCCTCACAGCCCACCACAATTGCCAAGGGCACCACAGGCACAGAGGGATTCAGACCACGAACACCCTGTGCCAGCCCCAGTAGGCAGATGGAGGCGTGCCCAGTATGCCCATGCCTTGGCAAAAAGGGAACATATAGCACATACACTGACAGTGTAGGCCCCTACAGACTGACACACTTCTCCACCTGCACACACAGTAAATATGGATGGCACACACACATGACCACCAGTGAATTGTCATGTATAGGTGGTCTACTGTGTGCATCCTGCATAAGCATCCCTCAACTACTGAATACACAACTGCTATTGGCACAAGGTAAGTCAATACCTGAACAGCAAATTAAGCTAACAGCATGTGTTGATACTGTATGTATAGGTTCCTAGGTACAACGGTAGGTACATGCCTAACTGTCAGAGGCCATTCATAAGCCTAGCCAAAATGTGTCTGCTGTCGCCACCCCATTGATTGACTAACTGTCCCTCTGTGGAGCAGAGCCAATTGCAGGATCCCTGGAGTGTAACCACTGTTCCCCACCCACTCTGCAAGGATTCCCTGGTGTGTTAATAAGGGGCTCCATATAATATAATCAGGGATGTAGTTCAAAAGCATGGGGAGTACCCATGACAGGTATCTGTCACCCCAGCATTCTTCAGTTATGGTTGTGGCAAGGTGTAGCTTATTACAGTGTGTGGCTCACTGTGACATGGATTCCCATAGCTGGAGCATATCCATTAAGCCTCACTTGGACATACCATTAACAGGTATCATCCATATGTAAACCAACTGAGTTACACATTTGTTTGCAGTATTGAGGAACAGCCGTAGTACACTCTACATATTAAGCACCATAACACTTGTACATATCCCAGATGCCCCAGTGGTAAAGCCACTGACTGTGCCGTTTATGGTCCCAGTTCCATGACCTTCAAGGGCTGTTACGTAATTCTGATGTCCTGAATAATGGATGTTGGATGCAGGTCATTAAAGCATGTTTAAGCACATGTTAGCAGGTTTTTGTACTGGTAAGTGCCAGTAAGCGGTGTTTAAACATGACTACACGGATATGCACAACACAGGTCTAACCTTTGCTGAATATCACACAGATCATGGGCAAAGCTGCCCAGAACCACTGAAATGTGCGTTATTTACCCTTGTACTAATAGTGCCTGCTCTGAGGGGTAAAACGACCACTGCTAGGAGTAGAACACGCAACCATGTACACAATCTTCACAATAACCTACCACTAAGCTACCTGAGATGTACCAACGACAGGTGTGTATTGTGACAGGTTAAAACACAAAAGGGCAGACTTCGGGAAATAGTATACACCACCATGTACTCAATGAAAGGTGTATTCTCTCTCTCTCTCTATCTCTCTCTCTATATATATATATAATTTAGAGAGAGAAAGGATGATAGAGAGATATATGTCGATATATATGGATATACATATATATGCAAATATATAGATAGGTTAACAACATCTACACAACCATGGAGGTACATATAAATAGGATACTACCAAATACCGAATGCTTTACATACCGATGCACGTAATCACAAGGCTTAAAGACTGAAAGACCACAGTACCAAAACACCAGAACCACGAGTACTATTATCACAATGTTAAGGGACATTTAGGTAGTGCTTCTGGTGCTGCGGTTCAAGTAGGTACAGTGTGTAAGTGTGTGTTCTGAGTGTGGTGTGTGTTTCCGGGGGACTGTAATGTGTGTGTGTAGGTTTGCTTCATGTGTCTGTTTGTGCTATCTCGGAGGTAAATTATTAAAGTAGATGTGGTGTGGGGTGCGCAGCCACCCACATGGGGGGTGTATGGGGGCATGGCCACCTGCCCATACATAGTATAGGATGGTTTGTTTGGATGTGATGGGTAGCAGTGTGTCTGTGTGTGCGTGTGTGTGTTCTGTGTTTGTGTTAGTTCCGGGAGTTTGACTGTCGCAAGTTTGAGTGTTCGGTATTGTGAGGTTTGGGAGTCTGGGAATGGTAATCTGGTCATTTGAAGTGTGTGCATTCCTGAATCTGTGGGTATGCTATATACAGCAGTTGAAGTCTTCAAATATGTGTATAACATGGACCATAGCAATCATACATTCCGCCACGACCGAACGTTATGAACAAAGGATATGGAGAGTATGTGTCTATACACTATTACAAATATGTGCTATGGACATGAGCCAAAGATAGGGTTGCCACCTGTCCCACCTTGCGAGGGGCAGTCCCTCTATGTGCGGTAGTGTCCTGACCAAAATGAGTACAAATACTAATGTCCTACAATCTTGAGACATTTGGCATGTTCCATATTTAATGTAATTGTTGCATAAAATAGTCATCTGTATCTAAAATACCTACATGTAACAAGAAACAGGATAAGCAAGTAAACCGCTACAAAAATAAGCTTTTATATAGGCATATATGTAAAGTTCTATACTTTGTACTGACTGTGGGTATGTGTCGGTCTCTAAAATCTGATGTGTGTCCTGCAAATGTCCCACTATGCACATTTGAAAAGGTGGTAACCCTGGCCAAAGAGGTTCAGTCACCAACACAACTCCAATGAATGCAAATATCTGTGACAGAAATACACGAGATAGCTTTCATGTAGCAACATTTCATTACATACCAATGTATTTCCGAAGGGATTGAAGGACCAACATCACCTGCATGCTATACAGGAACCAATTAACAATGGCTTAATGAATCAGCCTGCAATTACCATAGTATTAGTCCACTAAAGGATAGGTCTTCAAATAGGGAAGGAGCCCTCACACACATATCGAATATGTACAAATGCAGTTCCTACACACCTACATCTGCTATGTACACCCACCTACATCTCCCCCACACCCAAAACAATTGCAATATATACTGTAATAACATCACAAGCATCCACTCACTGTATGACATCTGCAGAAGCCTTAACATACCTTGTCAGAGACACACTATAATGGCCCTATGTGAAATCGTTGCTGTTGTACAATGGAACAGACACCGATGTTACAGAGTTTGGTTGCAATAATCCCATATCAGACAACTGTGCCTACACCAGGAATTGTTACCAACTACTGATTAACAGCACACTATGATACACATGTACAGTATACCAAAGATGTCAGGTGAGCACAGTTCAAAACACTTAACATTCTATGCATAGCCACACAGCCTTGAGCTGCCCAAACATCCTTGCCAGACTTAAACATTTGCAGATGTATCAGGTACAAACCCTGCAGAAGTAGCAATGTTCAGACATATAGCAGCTAGACTCACATGTAAAACTACATCCTCTAGCTGTTACACACAATCCACGGGGGCCATGAAGTTAATATATGTCTGTGTGTCTCCATATAGCTGTTGCAATTCATCATAAACAACACATCCAGGCCATCTTCCTCAAAGGTAGGGCAAAGGGACAACGCCCAAGTGGAGTATTCAATTATACACCACTGTTGCCATGTCATTGGCTAATGGAGTAGCTGCACAGCTGATGTGCATGTAATTATCTACTCCAGAACACCAATTGGTGGCAGGATACCACATGTTACTGATATCTAAGTATAAAAGGTTCGCTTGTCATACCTTCAAACCATCTGTATATACCAGCAAAATGTTACAACGAGGATTGCAACACAAAACGATTAAGATTTATATTACAGTCAACGACAACTCGGGTTACTAATAAGGTATGTAGAACACTCAGTGTGTCAGTGTATGTAGTACCTGTTCTGTAATAATTAAAGTGTATGCAATGCATATAGTGGGAAAAGGTATTATGCAGTGATATATTGCTGAGCATAGTAACGCTCCTAGAAATTGTGTGTACTGCTGTAGGCCACAAGGTAAACACCTCATACACCATAAGGGATGCTATATAAGGACTTAAAACACAATTCCACTCCAGCCGCTGTCAGTGGCAGGGTTAGTCCAACAAGTACATGCCATAACAGGGGATAGTCTGTGTTGATATACTGTAACAGTAGGCATATGTATGGGCGTATAACTGAGAATAACATGTCTAAGGTGGTCCTGCTGTGCAATTATGATTTGCATTGTGGGATATTGTGGCAAAAATGTGTAATGTACAGTATTGTAGGTATATATGTCTAACATTTTACATAGCATTACTGTTATGTTATGCAAACATCAGGTATGTCTATTGGCATGTAGAATACACAATAACAGGATACATATGACTTGTAGTCACCAGACAGTGTATCAGCATGATAGCTAATTGAAATGGAAGAGCTAGTCAATTATCCATGCACAAAGGACATGTAATAGCTTTATAGGTTCATAGTTAGGTACTATGCTGTCTGGCCAAGGCCATTCATAAGCCTAGCTATGGTGTTTTGACTTGTGGCACCTCCCTAGGTTAGTTTCCTGTGCCTGTGAATAGCAGAGCCATTAGTTTCCTGCACCTCTGTACAGTAGAGCCAGTGCAGTGATCCCTGGTGTACATGTCTGTCTCCCATCTACCCATTGAGGTATCTCTTGAAGAGTGCTAGTGAGGGTCCCTGCCTGATGTACATAGGAATCATGTTCCAAAGCATGGGGAGTGTCTGGATCAGGACTGTATCCCTCCAGCATGTCCTAGTCATCGTTGCATTTAAGTACATATTGCAGAGCATGTGGCTCTCAGGGGCTTTTGCTTATGTTGAGCATATCCATCAATACTGTTTTGGACATGGGCCTTGGATGTTCAGCAGAGATCACCTCTGAGTATGCGGTATACAAATGAGTACACTTGGAGTTTCTGTAGTTGGGCTGCATAAGTCATCCTTTGGAGGTCAGTATTCTTCTTGATGTGGTAATGTTGTGGTATTTCAAGCTGTTGCTGTTGTCTCATAAGGTACATCCCAAATGGCGTGTTGTACCCTTTAATGTGTTTCATAAGTCATGAGTAGAGAGGCACAATGGCTGCCTTTGTTCTGGCTACAAACTCATTAGAGATTAGGGGGGCCACATAGAAGGATATCCACACCACCTTGCCAATATGGTTATCAAAGGAGTGAATGCTATCTACTTGGGTTCTAAGATCCCTTATTACATCTTATGTATGTAGGGGACTACCACCTATGTGATAGTCCGCGGGTGATTGGTGTAATCCAAAAGGGATGTCTATGCACCTTGCGGTATGCAGCTTGAGGCCATGTTATTGACACCAGGTATCCATCCCAGTGACACCCTTATGGAGGGTGTCTGTATCAGCTGGGGAATCAATCATGGCCCCTAGTTTGCAGTCATCTGCAAACCTTTTCAGGGTAAGTCCTCGTGTGCTAGCCTGTACCTCAGAGAAGCATATACCAAACATGAGGGACCCTATGACCGAGCCCCGGGAGATGCCAATTGTAACTGATTTACAGTAGGACCTAGAGTATTCTACCCTCACTGTGTGGGTTCTGTCCATGAGCCACTTTGCATAACATCTCATGACGCAGGGGTTAATGTTAATGTGCAGGTGGATGTGGATGTGTATGTTTGCCTTCCTCTACAACCCACTACCTCTGGACTCAAGGAACTATCCTCTGATTTACCCTGTGTTATTGTACCTGGGTTGAATCACTATACTATTTTTACTAGGGTGCTCTCAAGCCTCCTGCCCTTGAAAGGTTCTGGACTTTGCCTTCCTCTACAACCCACTACCTCTGGACTCAAGGAACTATCCTCTGATTTACCCTGTGTTATTGTACCTGGGTTGAATCACTATACTATTTTTACTAGGGTGCTCTCAAGCCTCCTGCCCTTGAAAGGTTCTGGACTTTGCCTTCCTCTACAACCCACTACCTCTGGACTCAAGGAACTATCCTCTGATTTACCCTGTGTTATTGTACCTGGGTTGAATCACTATACTATTTTTACTAGGGTGCTCTCAAGCCTCCTGCCCTTGAAAGGTTCTGGACTTTGCCTTCCTCTACAACCCACTACCTCTGGACTCAAGGAACTATCCTCTGATTTACCCTGTGTTATTGTACCTGGGTTGAATCACTATACTATTTTTACTAGGGTGCTCTCAAGCCTCCTGCCCTTGAAAGGTTCTGGACTTTGCCTTCCTCTACAACCCACTACCTCTGGACTCAAGGAACTATCCTCTGATTTACCCTGTGTTATTGTACCTGGGTTGAATCACTATACTATTTTTACTAGGGTGCTCTCAAGCCTCCTGCCCTTGAAAGGTTCTGGACTTTGCCTTCCTCTACAACCCACTACCTCTGGACTCAAGGAACTATCCTCTGATTTACCCTGTGTTATTGTACCTGGGTTGAATCACTATACTATTTTTACTAGGGTGCTCTCAAGCCTCCTGCCCTTGAAAGGTTCTGGACTTTGCCTTCCTCTACAACCCACTACCTCTGGACTCAAGGAAGTATGTCTGCCTATATCAAGATGTCAAAGTTATAACCAAGTTTACAAATTTAAAAGAGCAAACCCTGCTAAGCTGTTTTGTTCTGTCCCCCAGCTAAGCTTGCCAGCAGCAACCCCCCCCCCTTGTTCCTTTACTTCCTTCCTCCCACTCTCTCTGGATTGCTACTCAGCCTGTGCCCCTTCTCCCTTTACTCTAGCCCGACTTCCAAAGCAGGGCCCCAGTGCATGTTGCTGCACTGCTGACTTTTGCCCACTAGATGTCGCCAAAACTCCATTTTCACTCTCCTTATTAGTCTTACTCTCTGCCTAACTCTTCTTATCTCACCCTTCCTACTCCTTTCCTTCCTTTGACTCTTCCTCTTTACCCTCTCCTCCTTAGACTACCTTTCTCCTACCTTAACCTACCTAGCTTTTACTGATTACTTTTTCTTCTCTCCTTGGTGTACTCTGGGCTCTGTCTCCCCTATCGTTTCTGGGTGCTCATGGTTTCTCCCCAGTCCTAATCTACGTCTTGATACTCTTCTTGTTGTTTTCCCTTCCCTTCTCTTATGTACAGGCTATAACTTGCCCTACATTTTGCTCCTCGGACTGTACTGTGTTTGTCTCGCTATTTTCTCCCCTACTTACTATATCCCCCTTTTATTTCCCTTTTCTTGATCCGTACTGACTTTACAACTGTACCGGATACCTACCTATCCCATCACACTTAAGTTTCATTATCCCCCTTCTCTATTCACCTATATACTCCCTTTCCGGTCTCCACCTGTTTCCCTGTTATTCCCTACTCCTCCCCTTCCCTAGGTACTTCCCCCGGAAGTATTATATTCCCTCCAAATTCCCTAGGACGCCATCTTTGATCCAGCTCCCCTCGCTGCTGCTGAGCGTGCAAGGCTGTGCGTTCCTACTCTGCAGTAAGTTGCATTTGTTTGACTAAAATGTACTCATTTCCGCAGTAGGTTTGCATTTGTTTGTCTAGATGTTTTGTACGTACCATATGGCCGTCATATTTTATCTTGTGCTTTGCTGATATCCTCTGTAGTTGAGTACACATTTTTGCTCTGCTTGAACAGTGTTTTTTTTTTTCCAATGCTCTCTATGTACAAATGTACGCGGTTGCCTTGTATCCTGCCTGTAGCGACTGCTTTGTAAACATGCCTTATCTTAGAAGTGCATAATTTACCTGCCCAACTGTACTTGTATTGTGTTATATTTCAGCTCTTGTTTTGTTATATTCTTCGGCTTGCACTGTGTCGAAGTCGACAAGGTTATCTTCCTAGCTTGTTGTATTTTTCAACAGTAGTGTGGTTTAGCGACTGAGCGTCTGCTAAGATATCTGAATCTATCAGTTTTATACAGCTACCCACACGACTTTTATCTGGTTTTTAGTATTTGCTTGATTAATGCTGCTTATTATTGTATAGCGACTATTACAGGGCTCCATAGTTTTTTACCATAGTAGTGCAGTTTGGCGACTGCGCGTCTGCTAAGATTTATGTGAATCTATTTCAGTTTAATGTATTACCCACTTGGTTTTTGTCTAGTATTTAGTATTTGCTGTTTAGCACTGTTTATTTTTATGTCACGACTGGTACATGACTCCTCAATCCTGCCTGGTTCCCTCACTTTCATTATTTGATACTTTGATTGACTACTATTAGTCTTTTGGCTGTAGTCTTGCTAGGGGCACTCTCCATATTTCTATTCTTAACTTTGTTTGGACCCACGTGAAGCCTCCTCGCCATTAAACTACACTGCGTGTATTTCTGGGTGGCTCCTCACGTGCAGGCTGGGCTGGGATCCAACTTAGTTAGGGCTTCCCTACACTCACCCTAGCTAATTTTACTGATTTACCTGCATTTATCTGTAGCATTTGTGGTATCAGACTATATTACATATCTTGTAGTAGCCCTTAAAGTTATTATATTTATAGTAAATCCTATGCCTAAACCCTCCATTTTCCTCATTGAAATTGCTTAGCCTTATCTGATTATAAATAGAATTCATTTAAAGTAAAGTTTAAAGCTTGTATAACCTGTTTTACCTGCACTGTATTTGAATTTTGTATTTTTATTTCAGTTTCCCTCTAACATTATCTTTTTTTCTCTCCCTACTCTTCCTCCTATACTAGCTATCCTCTGATTTACCCTGTGTTATTGTACCTGGGTTGAATCACTATACTATTTTTACTAGGGTGCTCTCAAGCCTCCTGCCCTTGAAAGGTTCTGGACTTTGCCTTCCTCTACAACCCACTACCTCTGGACTCAAGGAAGTATGTCTGCCTATATCAAGATGTCAAAGTTATAACCAAGTTTACAAATTTAAAAGAGCAAACCCTGCTAAGCTGTTTTGTTCTGTCCCCCAGCTAAGCTTGCCAGCAGCAACCCCCCCCCCTTGTTCCTTTACTTCCTTCCTCCCACTCTCTCTGGATTGCTACTCAGCCTGTGCCCCTTCTCCCTTTACTCTAGCCCGACTTCCAAAGCAGGGCCCCAGTGCATGTTGCTGCACTGCTGACTTTTGCCCACTAGATGTCGCCAAAACTCCATTTTCACTCTCCTTATTAGTCTTACTCTCTGCCTAACTCTTCTTATCTCACCCTTCCTACTCCTTTCCTTCCTTTGACTCTTCCTCTTTACCCTCTCCTCCTTAGACTACCTTTCTCCTACCTTAACCTACCTAGCTTTTACTGATTACTTTTTCTTCTCTCCTTGGTGTGCCCCGCTCCGTTAAGCCCTCTTGGGCTCACTCCGCCTCCTCCCTACCCCAATTCCCACCCACCCCCAGGGGTCCTACTCTTATAGCTCTATAGCCACACCCCTATTACCTCCTATCCTATTGCTCTCCTTCCCGCCAATTTGTTACCTAGCCTTAACACACCTCTTCCACTCCCCCTTATCTTTCTTCACCTTATTACCATATTTCTTCAATTACCTTTCTCCATTGCTTACAATACTCTCCTTTTACATCCTCTTTCCTCTCCAGTCTTTCAATCATTCTTTATTCCCTATAAATTCCATTCTTATTTACCAACTGTGTTATACAAACTTACTACCTCCTCTCTTGCTTACTACACTCATTCTCTCTCCTTTGTACTTTCCTCCTTACTCCACACTTCTCAGACTACTAAATTATGTCTCCTTACATACTAACTATGACTTTACTCTCATTCTTACTCATGACCACCCTTCTCTCAACATACTATCTCACCTTCTTTGAAATCTCACTTAACAACCACTTTATCTCCTCACAAAAACACACTTCAACTAGACTCACCTTCACATCTTTCTCTAATGTTAATTCCACCCTAGCTATCACCTATCCAAATTCCACAGACTACATCACCTAACCTACCTCCAACAATCAAATAAAAACAAAACCCTAACAAATCAAAAGAGCAACTATTTAATTAAACTAGTTAATCCTCACCTACAGGATGGTGACATCCACCCCAACCCTGGACCAACCTCACCTCCTTCCCAAAACAGCTCACCTAACCTCAATAATACCTTCCTCATAGGACACCTTAACATCCAAAGCATAAATAAGAAAATACCCTTCATCCATGCCCTCTTAGATATCCACTCATTTGACATTCTTTGCCTCTCTGAAACCTGGCTAAAACCAGGCACAAAAGACTCAGAGATTATTCCTCAAGGTTATAATATAGTCAGACACGACCGCTTAAAGCATAAAGGTGGTGGAGTAGCAATACTTTTCAAAAATCAACTTAACATCTCTACTCAACCAGCATGCCCAATCCAAAATAGCAAAACAGAATCCATCATTATTAAACTCCAACTTAACACCAAAAAAGCCATTTACATTATTTGCTTGTATCTTCCCCCAGGTAATAACATTCCAATATTAGAAGACTTTCTAAGCTGGGTTTCTACCAACTACCCCAAGAAACCATAATTCTTGGCGACGTTAACATAGACTGGAACACTATTAATGCAAACAATCCCTCCTCTCATATTAACCTACATGGCTTCTCACAAACTATTACCTCAACTACAAGAGTCAATAAGCCCAGCAAGAAAGAGAGTATATTAGACTGGATACTCACTAATAAAGTTAACAAACAGTATAAAGTAGGTACTATGCCCGACGACATTAGCGACCATTGCCTAACCTTCATTACTAGCCAAAAATCAGAATATGTTAATCCCCCAAATACAAGGCTAATCCGATCTATCAAGCATTTTAACATAGACCTTTTTAAATCTGAACTGAGAGCATGCAATTGGAATTGCTTAAAATCACTTCCCCTGGAAGAGGCAGTATTATTCTTTAATAAAACATTCTTATCCATACTTGATTCACATGCTCCAGAACGTGCTATTAGAGTAAAGACCAAATCTGCCCCATGGCTGAAGGACAATACCAAAAAACTCATTCATGCTAGAAACAAAGCATGGACAAAATGGAGATGCAATAGACAAAACCCTGATTTAATTAATTTCCACCAACTTAGAAATCTATCTAAAAAATCAATAATCTCTGACAAGAAAAACTTCTACTGTAAACTTCAGGAAACTCATATTAACAACTCGAAACAGTTCTGGTCATCAGTAAATAGACTTCTTTCCCCAGGAATAGCTAAAACTCCTCCCCCTCTAAATGCTGACCCAGAAACCCCTCTCCAGACTGCTAATGCTTTCAACTCTTTTTTCACTGAAACTATTCAATCCTTAGCCAAACAAATGAACTCTAACAACTCTTATATTCCAACTAACATAAAAAACTCCTCCTACAACTTCTCTCTAAAACCTATATCTACTTCTTTCATCTACAGACTCATTCACAAACTGAAACCCTGTACCCCTTCTGCTGACAAGCTCCCTTCTCATTTCCTTCAGAAAGCTGCCAAAGAAATTGCATATCCTATATCCTTACTTATCAACAGAACTATCCAAGAAGGAACCATCCCAGATATCTGGAAAGTCTCCTATATTATCCCACTACATAAAGGTGGTGACTCCCTTGACCTTTCCAACTTTAGACCAATTGCCCTTCTCTCACCCCTAGCAAAAATCATGGAAAAATGTATTCATCAACAGCTGGTACACTATCTCTCTCTCCACTCCATAATAGCAAACTGCCAGCATGGGTTCAGACCCCACCACAGTACCACCACTGCCCTTCTTTCATTTATAGATACTATTAACAAAAATCGAAACAACAATGCTCTCTCTTCCGCTCTTTTCATTGATCTCTCTAAAGCTTTTGACATGGTCAACCACACTCTCTTAATCAACATTCTTGTATCCCTCTCTTGTGATAAACTAGCCATCAATTGGTTTAGATCTTATCTTAACAACAGACAACAAGCAGTAATATGGGAAAACCATATCTCATCACTCTTACCCATTTCCATCGGAGTTCCCCAGGGCTCCATTCTTGGTCCACTTCTGTTCTCCCTCTTTATTAACGATCTTCAGACTGCAATCCCACAAGCAACCTGCATACAATACATGACGATTCCACCCTTATCTGCTCAGCACCATCCTCTACTGAACTGAGCTCATTGACCCAAAATACCTTTAACACTGTAGAAACTTGGTTTTCCAGACGGTTTCTCCTACTAAATGCCAAAAAAACTAAACTCCTCCTCTTCTACCCCACCACTCGGTCCCCCCCTTTAAACTTTACCATTTCCTCAAACAATGGCACTATCATCTCACCTGATCCAACTACAAAACTCTTAGGAATAACCATTGACAATAATCTCTCCTTCGATCAGCACATTAACAACACCATCAAGATTGTTAATAGAAAAATTGGATCCCTATATCGTATCAAACCTTTTCTAACCCCAGCAACTAGAACCAAAATTGCACAATCTCATCTCCTATCTTCTCTCCTATATGCATCCCCCATTTATACAAACCTTAAGAAAATCAATCTTAATAAACTTGTAAATTGCTATAACAACATAGCTTTCGCCACCACTACTAACCCCTTCAGGACCCACCATTGTATTAACTTAAAACAACTTGGCTGGCTTGAATTTCAAAACTACCTACTAATTACTCAACTCACTATAGCCCACAACATATTACACCAACCTGACAACACCCCAATACTCTCTCAGCTTCTAATCCCTTACAACAATCTTAACTCACTTCGCTCCTCTACTAAACTCATGACACAATCTATAAAGGTAAACAACACAGCAGGTGGTTCTCTATTCACTAACACAATAGGCAGAAGTTGGAATCTCTTACCTAGTGACTTAACTCTGACTACATCCCTGCCTCAATTCAAACAAAAAATTAAACTATACTTCCAAAATCATTGGCTTTGTTCCTGCAATACACCTGACTAACCATTTTCTCTTACTCTGTTTCTCCTCCTCTCTTTTCATCTCCACCTTTTTCATTTCTCATCCTCTTTCTTTTCTGATTTAAATATGTACATGTTATATTTCAATTGCTAACATGACACTAACTGCATTTTGTAAATTTGTGTCTCTTTTGAATTTATCTTTCTTTCTTTGTGTTTTTATTAATTCCAATTTTTTCCTTTATCTTAGAGAAATAGTTTTTTTATTATGTGATGTACTTAGTATTTAGTGGAGCTTTTCTCCTCGGGCCTCTGCTGAAAATGGACATGTATCCAGCCAGACTAGCCCGGTCAACAAATGTAAAATAAAATAAAATAAATAAAATAATGTTGATAATACCAGAATGGGGAACAGTGTTGAAACCTTTGAGAGGTCAAGGTAGGCTGTGTGGACCTCCTTACCCTCATCTACTGCCTTGGTAATTGTCTTAAAGGACTCCACCAGGTTTAAGAGGCATGGTCTGGCCCTAACAAATCCAAACTGGGTGGGATCAAAGGTTTGGAGGCCACCAATGTCTCTGTGAATGAGATCCATGTTGATGTGCTCCATAGCCTTGCAGAACTGTCTAGTCAGGTGTATAGGGCAATAGTTCCCCTGGTCCATTGTGGTGCCACCTTTGTGGAGTGTGATAACTGTTGCTGTGTGCCATTCAGGGGCCACAATGCCTGATGCAAGGCTATTATTGAGTATGGTGCCTAAGTGGGGAGTCAGTTCATTCTGAAGTTCATGGAAATCGCAGCCTGAGATGTTGAACGGTCACATGGATACTGTGTTCCTGGCTTTAGAGAGTGCAGCTTTGAACTGCTTAGTTGTGATCGCAGGGATTCTGCATCATTCCTGTATAGATATGGGCCCTTTGCGGTGTGAGAGGGGTGTAAAGTTAGCACTGAACCTATCTGCCAGGATGTTTCCAATATCAGTCGGTTCTGTAATGTTCATGCCTACTGCTGTATGTCAGAGCAGATGTGGGTATTGCCATCGAGAGTAGCAACATACCTCTAGAATGCTTTGTGGTAGTCCTTGGAATTAGTCGTGGTTATGTTTACATAGCTAGCTTTGGAGGATGTGATAAGGGATCTCAGATTCTTACTGAGGCTGACCAGGAAGCTCCTCCACTCATGGGATTGTACTCTATTTTGCAACAGTCTCCTCCTTCTGTTGTACATTATATCCATGGCAGTGGACCACCAGAGTGGCCTCCGTTTTCTGGTGGGTACCGTCATGGTTCTGTTTGGGATAGCATGATCCATGCAGTCATGTAAGTGCTAATTAAGTGCAGTTGTGTATGATTCAGCGGTTGTAACTGTATTGTCTATCTGCATGGGTGTCATGACGTTTACTACTGCTGTCATAAGAAGCCTGAAGTTGACTTTGTAGAAATATTGTACTGTGTTTTCCATAAAGGGTGTGGTGCCGGGATGTGGATAACAAGGGTGATTAGCATACGTTCGGATCTGACCAAAGAGGAGATAACCCCAGGTGTGGAACACCAGTCACACATGTTGGTAATGACCAGGTCTAGGATATCATTGCCCCTGGTAGTGGTGTGGATAGGTTTATCCAGGCAATTGGAGGTTATGAATCCCAGAAAGCGTTGGTTTAATGTGTCAGTACATGAGTAGCTATCCCAGTTAATGGTGGGTTAGTGTCAGTCGCACATCAGTAGTGTGCCTGTTTGAACCCTAATTTCCAGTACACCAAGAAGAGAGGACCATTAACTGTGGGGTATGGTGGGGGATCTGTAGCAAGCTACAATTTGTATAGCAGTTATGGCCAGAGTTAGTTGCACTTGGATAACCTCTGATGCATTGTGCTAAGCAACTAGCCTGGAGGTTTGGATATCCTTAGGAAATATGGACACACCTCTGCCATGGTTGTTCTGGTCCTGGTTACATGACTGAAAGGTGTGGTATGAGTAATAGCCTGGTAGTGCAGGGGTGCTCTCAGAAGCCTAGAAGCAGGTCCCAGTCACTGCACAGATATCGAAGTGGTCCATTACAAGGAGTGCCTCAGGTGAGTGCATTTGAGATGAAAATGTCAAGCATCGAGTAGCTTACCCTGAGGTTTTGCTTGCCTGTTCCTGTTATGGTGGTGAATACGTTATTTGAACCGTACCTAAAACAGGCACTATAGGAGCAGCAAGAACCTTAGCCATTATCCAGAATGCCAGGACTGACAGGTGTGGGACATCAGTGTGACCGCCTATAGAGTCACCTATGACAAGTGTGTTGGGTATGTTATTTCACTCCATTGGCTGTGGTTGATGGGCACACTGAGTCTGTGGGCTATAAGACACTGGTGTTGTGTTGGGGGATGGGGGCTACCTGCATTTCTGCTTTGGAGTTCTCTGTTGCCTAGACAGAGTAGTACTGAGAGGCTCCGCAAATGTTGTTATCTTACTATGTGTGGCATGTAGTGATGGAGATTTAGTGAGACTATGTGATGAGTGTGGTGTGGTGCAAATATTTAACTTCCCCACGTGATTGTCATGTTCAGTCTGAGTTGGAGAGAGCTTTACTTTACCTCCAGCATGGCTAGATATGTGCATCTCCCACAGGTTGTAGTGTTGGATGTTAGGAGGGGAGTATTGACTGTGTACACGAGACAATTTCTGTATTGCCTCATGATGCCCATATTCATCATATAGACAGGCAAGAACACTGGGAATTGACACTTGGACATGCCTGAATATTTAACTCTTTCCCACTAGTTAAGTGAGGAAAGTGTGTACAAGAGCTGTTTTACTCTAAGCAAGCGGGAAATGTAAGTACAAACAGTGTTTACCTGTAGGTAATGAGGAGGACTGAGTGCTATAGTAATTAGTAGCTCATGTAGTGCTTACATGTTCTGAACAAGTGCTGAGCATGAATAAGCAATACAGATAGGGTGTTGGATAACATAAACACACTGCCCCCCCAACAGGTACACAATCATATATCCATGTACACTACAGAGCTCCTGTAACTATAACTATAACTATGATGGTACAAGGTGCACTCAGGCTGCATGGGACGTGTCCACATCCCTGGTTGTATCATACACATATGGAAAAACAGTTTGCTCTACACATACACATCATGTAAAACATAGCTTCATGTCAGTCTGTGAAAACACTGAATGGTGCACACCAACAGTTATCACAACCCACAAAGTGGAGACACCACCCATAATGGGAGGCACTGCACTACTACCCTGCTGAGTCTGGTCTGAAAGGCCATGAACCTTAATCAATGTATATGTTGTTAGCAGTACAGATGTAGATGACAGTATGGATGATTTCACACTGCATATCATACCTGTGATAGGTCATAGGACATCATCACCTATACTGTGTTCCACCTACGCTCAGTATACTAGATGTATATTTGTATGTCACAGGATTGTTCTGTCAGTGGACTGTTGACAGAACCAACACTACAGAAGGTGTCTGATTAATATGTGCATATCACACCAGTGCCAGCTACAGTAAAACAGGGTTAATTCATTGTAGTCCCCCTCATTGTAGCCCATACCACACAGACAAATGGGAGGCATCTGCCTATGTAAGTATGTGAATGGCTATGACCTAGGAGCAATAGCTGACTCAGTGTTGTGGACAACATACAGAAGGGGCTTTGTGGGTGAGGTGTGTGACATATGTGTACAATCTGACAGCTGCATATTGCATTGTCACCGCTAGATTAATAACCCTGTAGCCATGAACTACCACCTAGGCAGTGGTCAACATAATGGACACTGTGTGTAAGGGATGCTGCTGTGCAGTTTACCTCCCTGAGCTATTGACATCACCAAGCCTATTAGGTAGTCATAAGTGGCAACCCTAGTCATGACAGGGTGCCATCCATGAATATAGAGATCATTGTTCAGCCATACTCATCACTCAAGTGACCTATATTGGATCACATATCACCTTTAAGCAGTATTGGCCATGTTTGGATGGCCGACACCAGCCTTCACATCCCTCATCTCCACTATGTAGCATGATGCCCACCCTGCATAAAGCCATGTCCAACGTTGTGATGTTGGACATGCTACAAGTACATATCCTGATCTCAAACACATACGTCATGGACATCCACCTTCCTAGTACAAGGATTGCCACATGCTGGACAGATCCTTGTGCCATACACATTACATACTCCTGCCATACTATGCAACTCTGTCCAGCAAAGCTGCACATTTCACCTCTGTTAGACATGGTGTGATGACCGCATGGTAGATGTATCATTAACCATGTGGATCAGTTATGTGGCACTTCTTCACCTGGCGCTGGAAACACGGCTGTTGGCTACAGCTAGGTAACCTTACATCCTAGGCTCATACATGGCCCAGGGCATACAGACTACTAGATGACCTTGACCATACATGCTATAGTTGATAACCATCCCTGCAAATGCCATCAGGCTAGCCAGTGTCCCATGTGTATCACATGTGCAACACAGGTGATATGTGGCAGGATGTTGAACTGCTGTACAGTGCCGTGTAGATGTATATGGCAAAACACATGCATGTAAAGCCTTCCGTGTGCATGTTGCAGTGTCACAGGTCATGTCCGTTAAGGCAGTGTATGTGTTTATATGTGACAAATACACAGCATCAAGGTCAACAGCATTAATGTGGACACATCCAGGCATGTGCTGATAGGTAATAACACCAGTAGAGGCAAACAGCCATGCCCACATCAAGACAGCATCCATATGGAGTATGAGCAATGTAATCAGATGACACACATATATGATGATAATATCCAATCCCCATTGGGTGTCACATGTGTGTAACACAAACATGTCAATGGTGTCAGTGTCATGAAGATTTCCAAAGACAACTATTTATATGTAATAAGGGTGATACACATGTATGTGCAGCTGTATCTCTGTGCATCTCTGAGATACTGTGACCTATCTCCATCATTATGTCTTCCAGATATGCCGCAAGCAAGGCTACCAGCCTATACACGCTTGGAGGATAAGGCCCTTATACCTTACCTCCAAGACAACTATTATGTCCTGTTTAGCCATGTGCCACAGGATACACAGCAGTGGGATGACCTGTGGCAGGAACTTCGCAGGAGGATTAATGATGTGGGTGGCCATAACCGCACATACCAGCAGGTGTGCAGACACTGCACAGACCTAATCAGATGGGCAAAACAGCATGCAAATGCAATCGTCAGGGAACAAGGTGCAACAGGTGGTGGGCCACCAACCCAGCCCCCACTCACATGGACCGAGGAGCTACTGGCCAACCTGGGGACACCGGCAGAACAGCATCCACAAGCCTTAGCTGATATTGTGGAGGTGGGTGTCTCTCAACCACTGAGCCTGGAGTTGCCTGGTAAGTCACTACTGCACATATAACTATTATATCCCATATAGTTGCATGTGTCACTGTACAATATGTAATGTAACATCATATGTAAGGCATGTATACACACATGCTGCATACTATAGTATGCTACTCAGTGTATGCACACATGTGAATACTCCATAGTATAACCTATTGTACTGGTGAATGTGTTAACATGCACATTGCACCCTGTAGCTGTCATACAGGCATGGATAATGATCATACTGCCGTGTCACCCCTATATAGGTACCTCTGGCGTTCCACTAAGACAGCAGGCCATTGCAGGTGAGACAGTTATAAGTATCAGGCATGTTAATGCACAGATCTATTCACCATGTGGCCATTTAACACATGTACACATAATGTATGGTCCAGTCACAATATACAGGTCGCATTTGCAATCCATCACAATGGCTACCCATGTACAATACTTACAAACTATGTGAAACACTGACATGAAACCTCAGAAACTGTCATTGCTAGATGTGTGGACAGCTGTGCATACAACGGTGGAGGTGTTGTTCAATGTAGGAACATGTACTACACATCAGAACTACACATGTTGGGTACACAAACAGTACTACACAGTGAGCTGGAGTATGTGCAGCCCACAGGATTCACCATTGTGGATTATGCCCCTGCTATGAGTGCACACAATGTGATGTGCCATCTGACATGTCCATGACATATAGTGGGCCGGCTGCAACATTGTCTCACTATCCCATAAAACATACCCCACATACCAAACATATAACCCTTTGTCTGCATAACCATGTGGACAGTGGAGTATATGACATTTATGGGTGTATGTCAAATGGGACAACATAGACATGTGCAATAGATGGCCATCACAACCATTTGGCCAACACATGTTCACACATGGCCATGGAGGATGGCCAGAGACATGTAGCAACGCACATTAGATGTGATTTGTTTGTGTGTACACCCTGTTGTACATTGGCTACACATGGTCCAACTATAGCCTTTGTTGAATGGTTATATTGCAGATGTGGAACACTAGACATCCTACAGGCCTGTGCACAGCTTGTGGAGGTGTAACATCATTCGACCACATAAGATGTGTTGAACATCATGACTGTGTCACAGCATGACAGTAGTCACCGGTACAGCATCCACATACATACACAAACAACCACATCAGGCCACAGATACAGTACATTTCCCTTGCTGCTGTTGGACATCACTGTCAGCCATGCACCTCGTGTGTGTGGTACACAAATGTCATGTGGGACATGGTGTATTGACAAGTCTGCCATGTGTGGACATGATTGCCAGGCAGCTAAAATATGTTTGCAGATGTGCAGGGGTGTCATTCGTATGGCCTTTGGTGACCTGTGTCACACATTCCACATCATGGTTTAGTGTGTATACACCTCAGTGACGTGGGTTGCAATCCACAATATATATGTATTGTGTATGCACACAGTCATGGCTATGCACTGTGTCTGTAATTCACACTGTATAGCAACAGAGACGCATCATGATTCCATGCAATGGCACTGTGTCTGTACTTCACACTGTATAGCAATATAGACACCTCATAATACCCTGCAATGGTCATGCACATCTGCTAAATGTGCATTTTATCTGTAGGGCGGACAGACATCACTGCAATGTGACACCATTACCCCACTGCATATGTGACAGGACACCATTGTGTTAAACATGTATGCATGTAAATGCACACATCAGCAGATTACATGTCATACTACATGTTAATGTCAAGGTGATATGCCACACATCAGCCATGTGTACTGTTAACCTTTGCTGGTCCACATGGTGTAACACAGGGATGCATGCTTACTACCATGATCGTGTGAAATGCATGGCTTCTGCTAAAACACATTCATGCTATTGTGTGCAACCCAGGGATGTATGATAAATACCACTATTATTGTCTGAGCTGCATGCCGTCTGCTATATCAGATGCATGTTGCATGCCTTCTGTTAAATCACATGCATGGTATGTGTCTTTGTGTGTCTGTGTGAGTCTGTATTGTAATGTAGAGTCTTTGTCTGCCCTCACAGGTGATGTAGGTGCGTTACCCTCCTGCAGTCCATCTGATGTTAGTGTCCCCACAGACTCTAGCAGTGATGATGAACATATGCTTGAGGCACAGGCAGGGTTGTCAGGGGCTGAATATGTGCCATTGGTTGCCATTCCACCTATATCCCCTTCATCCCCGCACACAGATCTCATGCCAACACATAACTCATCACCAGTGGCCATAGAGAAAGGACAGTTGGCATGTGGTAGCTTGGAACAGGAAAGTGTGGTGGCTATGGAAGGTGTGTATTCACACCATGGTGTCAGGCAAATGACTGGAGATGGGCCACACAGGCATGCGGCCAGTGCTGCTCATAGGAGGACCTCTGGCCGATATTCCCCTGCAGGACAAAGTGCAGCAGCTGGTGTCACTAGACGCATGTTTCAGGCTGTAATGGCAACACAGGCACATGCTGAATGGCAGAACAGAGAAGGGAAGAGGCTTCAGAGGGCTGCTATCCGTTCTTTAAACAGCAACATCCAGGCAATGGCAAATGCTCAACAGCAGATTGCTGAAGTTTTGGACAGATGATTGGGTGACATGGTTGGAATCCATGATCGTGGCATGACAATCCACGAGCATGAGCTGTCTGTGCTGGAACATCTGGTAGGAGTGAGGTGTAGGGCACTTGGACGTAGGCCAGCTATGTCACCTGGTGCAGGTCTACGTGAACAAGCTACATCACATGCCCACTCCCATAGTGGCGGTAGCAGCAGCAGTGCAGCTGGTGCTGTGCTGTCCATACCAGGACACAGCAGGCCATGTGCACATGGCCCTGGATGGTCCCAACAGGGACACGGTTTCAGTGGACATGTGTCATCGGACAGTACCCAATCTGCACCTCTGCCTGGTAGTGCCCATGCAACCCCTGGCAGGCACAGGTCCCATGGCCATGGCCGGACACTGTGAGCTGTAAAACCTGGTCTGTACAGTCTGGAGCTGTCAATAATAACCCTGTGTAGGCCAGACACATGGCAGAACTGTGTGAACACAAGCACGCACATACCAGAAACATCTGTAGGGCACCACAACACACACATGCATAACAACCACACATGGCCAATTAGATCACAGGCCCTAACCCACACACATGATGTCATCCACTGGTGCAGCCTAGGCCCCTGGCAAACATTATCACCCTGTGCATATGATGATGCCTGTGCTGCATCCCTGTCATCCACGCCATCGGTGCAGGGACATGCTCATATGGTCTGATGCACAGGGTGAACAGAATAGAGAGATAAGTGTAGATTACAATTGTTGTGTACTGTTGACACGCAGCAGACATACCATGTAGTACAGGTTTAGAATGCATTGTTTTCTGTTCATAGTATGTGTCTTGGTAACAACAGTAACAGCATGTTGGTCACGATGTCCTGCTTCCCTCCTTTAGGTCTAATTGCATGTGCTGTTGAGTGTCAGTGTTTGCAGTTAGTTTCCCATGTGTAAATGTGGACTACTCACAGGTATGTATGGGAATGCCAGCATGCTATTCGTAGCTTCAACCTAACTGTTAGAAAGGCTGACATTCCAAAGATGTCTACACATCTACTGATCCAGGAACATGGGAGCTGTGTACTAAGCTACAGTGGCTAGAGACGTGACATCCATACCGGGTGACATCACAGGTACAGTTACATGGGGCGGGGAGTTTACATAGCAGTCTAGCTGATGACAAGGGTAGAGGCCAGTTGATAGCTTGAGGCCTCACTGTGTAGCAGTAATACACATTCACATTACAGGATGAGAACACACAACTACAAACACACACACACACACACACACACACATAGGTATTCGCACACATGTATTCAGACACACAGTAACATGCCCACACTCACGGGGTCAACAACACTGTAACACACACACACACACACACACCTGATAGTGTTGAGGTGAGGACCCCTGCCTATATGGTAATCACCATTACAGTACTGTGCACCCACATGATGCAACACAGAGAATACACATGTACAGGTAGTCAGTAATGCTTATGATTGACTGCATCAACAGGGCAGTAGATTGCATCATCTAGAGGGGTTGGGGTCCTATCTGTTCACTATGGTAACATACATCCTCACTCCATGGACCAGACAGCCATACATACATACACACACACTGTGGAGTCCACAATTTAATGCACCTATGTCATGCACATACAGATAGCTCACATGTGTGTGATACACACCCCACCCCTGCCTATGTCTTGCTTTCTACAATGCAGTATGTACAGATCTCTACAGTAGTGTACAGGAGAGTGAGTAACAATTGGGATGTATTCCCACCATTCTGTACACAAGGGGAGGTTTGAAGCCGTAGTTTCAGCTTCTAATAGACAAACTGGTCCTTCTGTTGTTGTTTCCAGTTCACCTAAGGCCTTGGGGGAGGCTAATTCTAAGTTACATGTTTTTTTAAATCAAAAGTTTAATTTTTCAGGAGGCAACTGGGGCGAAAGTCACAGTGAGCCGAAAAGGAAACAAGATAAGAACTATACATCCATCAGAGACATGATTTTTGGATTTGAGAAAAAACTTTACAAACTCAAGACTTTGCAGATGGAAATGTTTTATTTTAAAGAATGTATTAAATTGAAGGTGGTTCCTCAGAGACTACGTGTTTTTAAATTTCCCTTTGGGTTATACTACAACATGAATATGGTGCAAGATTTCACTAACCTGTTTGATAAATGGGGCATTGAATTGCTTAACAAAGTGTTGGGTTGGGATTCACTAATCCTCTGTGTAAGACTAACTAAGTCTTACTTGGAAACTGCAGTCTAAGAGTATGAAATCAGCGTGTCATGCATATTCATGAGGGTGCGCTGACTCAACTCTAAGGTTAACACGGTGCATGCACGAGTGCAGGGGGTGTGTCAGACTGCGAGAAGTCCAAATATCCATGCCCCTGCAAGTGCCTAAACTGCAAATGTTAACTGAAATGAGCGAGTCCGCTCAAATGTCTACATACCCAACACTACACTCCCCCACAGTCTAAATCCCTGTACAAGTTTAAAATATAAAGCTTTCCTTTTTTTTTTTTTATTATTCCCGATATAGCTGCCCATATTTGCACGTGTATGCACAGGTTTGCCCATTGCATAGCTGCAGTTAGCAGTGTAGACATCGAAGAGGATAATAAACTACTTATATGCAAATTAAGACAAATAGCAATAGCGTAGTGGTAGAGCCCTCGCACAAAGAGGAGGCATTCCCGGTTTGAGTCCCACCACTCCCCTTCCCATTTTCTGTAGGAAATCTGTGCATACAAAGAATTCCTGACATTTACCTTTTAAATTTTAGTAAAATGCATTGAAATGGCCTATGTGGTAGTGAACGATATTTTATATATATATAAGAAGGTGGAATGGTCATGCATACTGATAAATGCATAAGTAACATATCTTAAGCAATGTGACACACAGCTAAGCAAAGTTTACTAGTATTAAGCACAGTTAAGTATAAGTGCTCATAGCTTAGCACTGCTTCAACTAGCGCAATGGCTTTATGCGGAGCTGCGCATCGTGCCAAGTAGCACAAACAAAACATGTTTGCTTGGAGCTGCGCAGCACACTAACTAGCGTAACGTCTGGCAACGTTGGGCAACATAGAGCAACGTAGAGCAACGTCGAGCAATGTTGGGCAAAGTTGAGCAAAGTCAGCTAAACATAGCCACACCTCCTAGCCAGTCTGGCCAGTAGTAAAATAAAAAGCAATGACAGGCCTCGAACCCGGGATACTGTGCACCATAATTATAGTACTAAACCACAAAGCCATGACAGCTTTAAATATAGATGCATTTCCAACACACTCATATACATCAGTGGAAGTTTACCCATTGCTAAGCATGTTTGCTTTTAGCTGAGATTTTTCAAAACCGGACAATCACAAATAAGTGTGGGAAATCAGGCATATTTAAGCAGGAATAATTGCCATAACTGATTGTAGCTCCCATCTGCAGACAGTATGGCTGGTGTTGGAGAGGGCTCTCGTTTTCGAGTGCAACAGTTGGTCATTGAGGAGTCAAAAGTAATGGTTTGGCTCCTCGTCCATCATCATGATACAAGACTCCTGCAGGGCCAGTTTCAGGGCACTGAGTACAAAGTGGAAGCCTGGAACCATCTAGCACATGATCTCACCAGTGCCACAGGTGTACCTCAGACTGGTGAGCAGATCAGACACCACTACTCAGACCTGAAGAGATGCAAGGAGGACTGACTGAACCAGTGGATACAGGAGGCCTGTGAAATGGAAAATGCCCCACTACTGAGTATGTGGCCATGGAATGAAGTATGTAAGAATTGCTATTATAGTCTATATTATGGATAGGTATGTCTCAATATCCCTTCATTTACTTCACAGCTGCAGGTGTCCGTGCTGTGAATCAGCAAGCCTATGCAGATAGGCGGTTAAGGCTGCACCACCAGGCAGGTTAGTAATTATTCTGCATGTGTTCTCATATAAAAGAAGTGAGAGAGCCTGAAAAAGAGTGTTGTAACCCATTAATAAAGGTATAATAAGTCTTGAATAACTTCTCTGCATATACTGTTATATAAAATAAGTGAGACAGCATGAAAAGGTGTTGTAACCCATTAATAAAGGTATAATATGTCTTGAATAAAAGACCTCTGCATGCACTGATATATCAAATAAATGAGAGAGCCACTAGAAAAGTGTATAAGGTAGTTAATAAAGGTATAATTCCTGGAGTGTGTCCTTGTCACTTTCTTCAATATGTTATTGTACCCTTGCATTATAGAAATAGTACTGTTGTATTAAGCGCAGTCAACCCACACATGGGTAGGCCCATATAAAGTGGATGAAGGGAGTGCCAGTAGCTGTTAAGCATATATACAGTCCTCAACTGTTGGTTCATGGCCGGCATGTACAGGTTAATCTGGCACATGAGTAGCTTGTTATTGTGTTCCCCAGAAATGTCAGTGTGCTGCTAGAAATGTACGCAGCTGTTAACATATACCCGATAATGTCACCTGAACACATCAAGATATGTAGATATATAAATATAAATGAAATATATAAATATGTAGCAGTAACATCTGCATCCAGGACAGTTTGTATGACAGATACAGGTCAGGTATATCAAGAACTAGCAAAACCCATTTCACAATTTAACAGACATTGCCTAGTGTAATAATACATGTAGGGGATATACAATTGCAGTCAATAGGAATGTAGTGTTAACTATAAGTATATATAAGTTGTTAATGGAGGTATCTTTTTACACCCTACTGTATGTGCATAAACAATGCAATTCCACACCTCAATGGGTATGTCTAATCTCATAATATTTGCTGGGACACATGTCCTAATGGTTTAGAAATATCTGCATTTACTTTGATGCATGTGCCCTGTTCACATACCACAATCTTGGTGGCCTGTTGCCACCAATCAATCCTGCATGCTGTTGGAATGTCCACTGTTGTTCTATATATGCATGTGTTATGCTTGCTGTTCAACTGTTGTAACTCTGGTGTGTTGGGTTAATGGGAATACTACTGTATACTGTTACAACTAAATTGGAATGCTGTTGACTATTACTAACCCATATTGTCATTAAATCCTCCTAAACATAGAATGTATGGGAAGGCCGGTCCCAGCAGACCCACCTTTCACACCTCAGCTGGCGATGGCACCTGGCACCAGCAGGTCCGGTGCCCAGCCCGGGACCTCCTCCTACATTGGTCCTGTGCCACCTTCAGGTGGAAGTGCTGCAGGGGATGGGGCTTGTCCCCCCCGTGCAAGCATGGCCGGAGGAGGCCACCTATCACCCTCTGAACAGTCCAGGCTGTGGTGCATAGGGAGATCGAGCGTTCAGTCACTGATCCTCTATGCCAGCTCGAGGCAAGAGTGGCATGACTCACAAGTGAACCTGCCCTTCTTACGCAGCCCCCAGCACAGCCACTCTCCAGGCTGTGAAGGTGCAGTGGTGACTGCCCATGGATCGGGATCTCAGTTCCACTGTTGCCATCTGTGGACTCATGGGCTTGCGATTTCCAAACATCCTTCCTCGTCAATGGTGTTCACCCACCCCATGTGTCATATTCCGCCCCTGTATGCATCTTGTTTGTCTTGTCTGTTTACCTCCCCAACCTACCTCCCAAAATATACCTACTTCCCCTACCCTACATTCCACTCTCACCTGAAAACAAAAAAAATGGGCAATCTGATCCCACAAAAAAATTACGCCCCATACATAGCTGCCCATTTTGCACACATGTCCACTGGACGAATAAACTGAAATTTAATTGGCAGTACAACATACTTCGTTGTCCTCACCTCTCTCTCAGGGGTTGAAGGTTTCAAATTTCCCTCCAAATTACTAGTATATGCACAGCTGTTGCTGTTAAAGAAATGGGCAGCTATGGACTTTCCCTACACCCATCCTTCACATCCTGAGCTGTTTTCCCTACTGTCTTTCCCTCTTTGTGCCCCTTTTTCACCACTTCCCTATCTCCCCATTTTCTTTTCTTTCAAAGAAATGAGCACGGGGTTAGCGGGAGTAAGCACTTTTAAGCAGTAGTTAGCGGGTTTGCGCGAGTGTGCACTTGTGTGTGCTTAGGTAAGTATTGCTAAGCTTTGCTCAAACCTCCACAAACCCACTTACAACTGCTTAAAAGTGCCTTAGTCACCCTGCATGTGAGGGCCCTTGTTCTGCTCAGCAGCAAAATAAAACACCAATGTCAGTCTCGAACCCCGGACACACTAGACTGCATGAAGTACCACTAAGCTCCAATAGATATACAGCAGGTTGTTGCCGAAATATATATATCATGCATTAGAATGAGTGAATGTAAAGGTAAGATAGGAATGCCATAACACAAAACCTGTTCTGTGGAACTTTACCAGCAGTTATTGTGGAATTGCATTACATGACTGTGATAACAGAACCAGCCATTTTAGCAGTAAATAATGTTACAGCAGCACTCTACAACCCCCACACAGTATCAGAGCAGGACAATCCCCACCCAAATCTACAAAATACCTGTGTGTTCAAGGTCCAGCAAGGATGTAGGTAGGCATACTCAGTACTGGAATTGTCCAGTTTTCATGAGCATCCTGTGCTAATGTCAACAAAAAAAACACAAACTGTGCAGAAGTGAGCACATTAATATCCACAGTATAGCAGTTCACAAACAGTTCATGTGCCAAATGAAAACATCTCAATAACTACGTATGTATGGCAGCTAATTGTATAAGTAGAAAAGAAACTACATACTCCCATATATCTTGTGTTAGCATTTGTAGGGGTGAGTACAATTCTACACTGACAACTGTGTACTGGAAGTGGCAAAATTCAGGTCTCAGTACAACATTCAAATCATTGGCTAGCGTCAGATACAAGAAGTACACCAACCTTCTGACTTACACAATGGTGTCCACAGCAAACAAGCACGGTCTCCACTTTGGAAAGCTGAAAGGGCTATGCCTACCTGACTTAGCAATTTATAGCATTTGGTTGCTATGACAGTGAGTACTGCAAGTACCACACAGCAGGATGCATGCAATTGCCAAATGGTGGCCAAAAATTGGTACAGAGGCCATCACATGCACATGTGCAGATACCTATAAAAGCAGGCTGTACTAGCTGTCCACACATGCAATCATTTCATTGCAGGTATGGAGAGAGAGGGAGAGCGAGAGAGAGAGAGAGAGCATTACAGAGTGACACAGAGAGACACAGATCACAGCAACAGCAACAGGAAACAAAAAAGATATAAAAGAAAATATATTGGAAAAATGATACATTGAAAAAAATATATTGAAAAAAATTATTGAAAAAATATATTGAAAAAAATATATATTGAAAAAAAGAAAATCTATTTAAAATTATATATATATTGAAAAAATATATTGAAAAAATATATATTAAAAAAATATATATTGAAAAAAAGAACTTATATTGAAAATATATATATATTAAAAAAATATATTGAAAAAAAATATACTGAAAAAAATATATACTGAAAAAAAAATTATTGAAAAAAAATAAGATATAAACAAAACAAAGTGTACAAAACACACGGAACTGACTACCACAAACACATACAATGGAAAGGTATGTAACAGATATGTATTTACTGGCATGTAGTAGATGTTTTTGAAGAGTACTCTACATAGTTTGATTCATCCATATATGGCAGCAGTACGTATGTATGCACAGATGCCCTGCATAACTACTGCCATGGAGAAATCAGTGTGTAGCTGTGTGCAGTGGGATATGACTGTGACATATGTAGTTCAGCATTAAATGTCAAACATCTGATCCATGTTATCTGTGTTCTGTACAGTAGTGTGTACAATGTCTGTTTGGGGGAGTAGCATTATGTAAACATGGATGTGACAGAGTAACAAATGCATGATAGACATATTAACATGTAGCTTAGCATTGGCAACAGCTGTACCAGGCTAGTATGCTAATTTAGCATTTGCAGCTATATATACACCCTCTAATATTACTGTGTGCTCACGTGACACCTGTTTATGATGCAGCAAGGCCCAACAGGTCAGCCGTGAGGTACATGGACTTACAACAGTGTGGTCCTTGTGTGTGTATGGCACACACATACGGAGAGATCTGTCTGTGTCAGATATATTAGCATCTGTACATGTGCATAGAGCAAGGGACATACTGCAACTGTTTGTGAAAGGTGTATATATATATATATATATATATATATATATATATATGTTGTTGAAGGTTGTTATGTGCATATTTCTATGTAGGTTGTAGTGTGTGGCAAACCAGACAGCATACAGTGCAGGTATATGACATGTGGTGGTTAAACGCTATGGGTATGATTCATCAGGTTTGCAGTGTTGCAGCCAGTGAGGCCTGCTAAAGCTACATGGGCTGAGAACACCTTCAATGCATTCCACACAGCACTGTGCAATATTATGGCATAACTGTATACCTCACAACCTTCACATACTTGATATTCCCACCATGAAAGGTGGACTGTATAGGTGCCTATATGTATAGCTATATGTACACCAATACACCAATGGATGTTTATATGTATGTGTGTGTGTATATATATATATATATATATATATATATATATATATATATATATATATATATATATATATATATATATATATATATATATATGTATGTATATATATATATATATATATATATATATAAAGAGAGAGAGAGAGACAGTTTCATATTTACTGCAACAGATGCCTGGTGACAAAGCCATGGACTCAAGCTCAATGTTGACACTGCATTGGCATCCCTCCTTGCAAAAACTCAGTACCCATTAACTACCACATAGGTGGTAGTCTACTTAACACCCAAGGTGTGATAAGAGACCATGGGACACAGGTAGACAGTAGTCTCCCCTTTGATAGTCACAGTGCCACACTAGTCATGTAATCTGCCTACATGATACACGTCATCACAAAAGCTGTGTCATCCAGGGAAATATAGGTCAGTGTTCCCCTCTACTCAACACACAAAAAAACCATTATAGAGTACAATTCCCCATGTGGTATGTACCTCACAAGACATCTACAGCAACTGGAAAGGACACAGACATACCTCACAAAGAGTAATACCGGCCTCAAACAGATGCCCTATGCAGACCGTCTCACAAAACCACAGCTAGACTGTGTCGCATACCGCCTACCCAGAGGTGACCTCTGCCTAACATGCAAAGCTATGTGAAACCCAGAGCTGTTGGACATGCTCCACGTAAACAGATCACAATCCCTATGAGCTACACGCTCTAGGGACCTAAACCTTGTCACCTCAATAAACAGCACATGCTGGAGGGATAGATCTCTATCTCAGAGACATCCCATATTCTGGAACAAACCACCTATCAATAGCAAACAAAGCTCCTAATTAGCAGTCGTCATATATAATCCTGATGATTGTATGGGAGATAGGAAATACACCCCAGGAATCACCTTTGTGGCTCTGCTTGACAGGACCATGTGAAATGAAATTACCTGTGTGACAAAGGGTAGTGCATGGCTAGACATCTATAGGTCCTAGGGCCAATAGCCTATAACCTACCTATGAACCGATACACACCCACATGTACTTGTTGCAATAATTGCTATGTGAGGTTGACTGAGTGTGATGGTGAAAGTGTTGGTGAATATGTCAGAGTTCTGTATATGTGTGATAGCTAAGTGGGAAACTGTTTCTGTCATGGTATTATGTGTCCTACCTGTGATCCCAGCAAAAGATGTGTATGCTATTGCTAGGCAGAAAAAGCAGTATGCCATACGGTCTGACGTAGTCCATTGGTGTCGACTGTGGTGTCCCATTGTAGGCTACAGCAGTACATGTATGCTTATTGAGTGTTAATGCTGGTGAATCCAACCACTGTATGAACTGTAGTACTACCTGATGCTGTATGCCTAAACAGCACAGTATGGTGTATGTCCACATGTCTTGAAACCACTGTTTTGTTTGTTCCCCATAGTCCTCACAGATGACATAGCTCAGGCATAAGGTCTTGTAACTACTGACACACACTACTGTATGGTACACAGGTAAAGGTCATGTGGGTTGCCATACCTTTGTGTCTAGTATGTATGTCTGATGTGTGTGTGTGTATGCCTGCACAATGGCCTTGGTCATATGTGTGTTACAGGATATAGGTGCGCATCTAGCAACATGTATAGTCTAGTACAGCAGTATGCCACCTATATTAGCTAATGAGCACATATGTTAGGCACGGGTTTGCCATCAATGACTAGTGGGGTATACTGGTAATACTGTGACTGGACTTTACAATCATTGCAATGGATTACATGTTACGTTATGCATTAGCTTGATATATACCCCCTGTGGCTAGGTGGTGCATTGTGTCGCATACAGTGTGCCATGTACTGTTGTATAGTCTTACATACTGGTTTATCTTTGTTGCTGTGCAAAACATGGTTTGATATATAGAGTGTGCCAGGCACTGTCAGGCAGTTGTGGGTTGAGCACTGATATGTGGTATTGAAAGTATGTATTCTTTGACAGCCAATAGGTTGCTATATATGGCAGTTAATTGATATCTGTACTTTACAATGTTAAGTGTGCCACTTGACTTGCTCACACATATTGTTTTATTGTCTTCCAGGGTCATGGCCCACCATCATAATCCCTCATACAGCCCAACAGAGGAGGAATTGATCACAGTCACTGTGGTTCAGCACTACACCCTGCTGTTCTCAAGAACCAGCCAGGACCAGCATGAGCGGACTGCACTGTGGCAAGATCTTGTCCATAGGGTAAATGGCATAGGCATGCATAACCAGACATATGAGCAGGTACACCATCACTGCAGTAATTTAATTAGACATGTCCGGCAGCATGTGTCTGATATCCGTAGACAACAGCTTGCCACAGGTGGTGGGGTAGCCATCTATCCCCCCCTCACCAGAGTGGAGAAGCTGCTCCTGAGCCAGGTGGCTCCTGGCCAACAACAACAACAACAACTAACATGTATCATTGTGGAGGCCGGACCCACCCAGCAAGTTGACATGGAGTGTGCAGGTAACATGGCATAGCTGTACACTACTGTTACCTCTATTGGTAGATCATGCTTATGTGAGATGTATACTGTGTAGTTACAAGATGTGGTGCCTAGTGTTGTGCAATAATAATAATTAGGAATATAATCTGCAGGCCTGTGACTGTCAACAGTCGTACTACTGTAAGATTGCAAACACACAGTAGCAATGCCACAGTTGTTGCCACTGACAAACTGTCTCATATCCTTGTAGGTCCCTCTGGTGTGACAGCAAGGCAGCAGACCCATGCTGGTGAGTGTGTTCTAAATTTAATATTGCTAATTAAGTGTGCATGTCATAGGTGAGGTGTAGGCCATGTACACGTCACACACCTGTGCATAATGCATGCTGTGCATGTTTGCTGTGAGACTATGCACATCTCAGTAACGTGAGTAGCTGCCTCAAACACATGCAATACACAGAGCATCCCACACAATTGTGGCAACACTGTAATGGACGCTGGATAGGCAGAGTCGATACACGTGCACACAACATACACAACTGTGTCATACGCAGTACACGTTAACATGCTACACATGGCATATTCAGACACCCGCTGTAAGGTCACAATCCAGTATCCTAAATGTCATCCACACAGCACACATAATAGACCTGAGGGGTAGAGGCCTTTCATGTGGCTGTGCGACACTCTTCAACACATAATGCATTCATGTTAGGCAATGCCCCCTATTGGGCACCTTACAAACCCATGTAACAACTGGCCGTGAAATGGTGAATGTAGCCATGGTACTGCAGTTCAGGTACAGCATGCTATGTGCTGTTCTTGCACACATAAGTAGCCTTGAGTGACCACATGATGCTGCATGATGATGGCTCATGGTACTACACCCCATCCAATTACAGTGGCCACAGTACTACACATATCATTAATTGCTATGCACCTCAATGTTGTGTGTGTGCAAACATATGCACCTATACACAATATGCATAGCAATCACCATTTGTACACAGTGACACACATATGTCTTGTAATGCTATTGAGTGTATAGGTCACATGACACACATTGTGTATGTGTGATGTTTAATGTTGCAGTTGTGTGGTAGCATGCCATGTCATGGCTGGCACTGGCATGTCCAAAATATGTCCTACACTCACCATAACCACTGTACAATGGCTATGTTGAGCAATGGTATTCCATCAGGTATACATGCATCACTCATCCTGTGCGTATACATAGCATGCATGTGCTAAACCTGTGTCCACAATTATCTGTTAAAGACACAGATGCTCCAATCAGAAATGGATACCTATGTGACACACAGATACACATCCAGCCATGGTATGTATACCTGTGAGTGATGGTGCACAGGACATTGCAGAGCTTTTAAGACTTGCACAGCAATGTTGTGTCCATGTACACATTGCATTCCAGGGTGAGGCCAATCACTGAACAAAACACAGATGCATCAAAGCCATGTATACTGTTATTAGCAAGGGATGTCTACACTCACACTGTATGCTGTTGAGCAACACACATCCTGCATGCTGTCACGTTTGATATAAATGTTTGGCTTGTGATACTGTATCCCACCATCACACGCTATTGAGTATGTCCTGGATTGTTGGTGGTGGTGGTGTGTGTGTGTGTGTGTGTGTGTGTGTGTGTGTGTGTGTGTGTGTGTGTGTGTGTGTGTGTGTCTGTTTTAGTGAGGAGTGTATTTGTGTGCATGTGTTCATGTGTGCATGTGTTCATGTGTGCATGTGTGCATGTGTGCATGTGTTCATGTGTTCATGTGTGCATGTGTTCGTGTTCATGTGTGCATGTGTGCCGACATCATGTACAGGTCGTAAAGTGTGTTTCCTGTCTTCCTCTCACAGGTGCTGATTTTGGGCTGGTTCACTGCAGCAGGGAAACCGATGTCACTGAGCATAATAGTGATAATGATGATAGGTGTGTTGAAGCACAGGCATGTTTGCCAGGGTCTGTCATTGGGCCACCAATTGACAGAACACAAGTGTCAACCCCAACCATACACACAGTCATACTGCCAATACATCCATCACCAATGCCCTTAGCTGAGGGACAGAGTACAGCAGGCATTGGCCAGGACAGTGAGGTATCTATGGCACATGCATCCCGACACAGCAGCCATACACAGATGTCTGGAAGTGTACCACATAGGCAGATGTCCAGGGACTCTCTTTGGAGCACTGCTGCTCATCATGCCACTGGCAGATGTGCCATAGGTCTTACAACCTTATGCATGTTTCAGGCTGTCATGGAGGCACAGGCACGTATAGAATGGTACACCAGACAGGGACTAAGGGCACAGAGGGCACATAACACTGCCATAATTGACAGTATCCATGACCTAGCAGGTGCCAGCCATCATTACACTGAGGTCACTGATAGACGTTGGGGTGAGACATTAGATGTACTCCGCAATGTCATGTCCATGTGTCAGAACAGTGCGGACGGTTGAGTCATCAACGTGGATGTATGCCAGCAACATCAGCAGCTGGCAGTCGCCATGGATGTCCCTTGTCCCTCAAGTCACAGCCGCTCCCGTAGTGCCAGTACCAGCCCCAGCAATGTTGGGAATGGGCTGTCCATAGACTGTCCTAGAAGACCACTTGCACATGGCTCTGGACAGTCCCAGCAGGGACCTGGGTCCAGTGTACATCCATCTACCTCTCGGTATAGTACCCAGTCTGGCTTAGTACCTGAGAGTGTCAGCAGCACGCCTGCCAGGCACAGGTACCATATCCATGGCCAGAGATGGTGATTTGTAAAGCCTGTCAGGTACAGTCTGTGGCTGTCCCACAAATACCCGTATATGGCAGCCACATGGTGGGACTGTGTGCATGCAGACACACATACACATAAACAAGACACCTAGGGCTAACACATACCCACACACATTACATCAACATTGGCCCATACCAGTACTCTTGGCCCTCACAACACACACACACACACACACACACACACACACACACACACACACACACACACACACACACACACACATGTCGATTGGCTCACTGTAGGCCTGTGGCAAACCAACAACACACCCTGTGCATATGATGAAACCTGTGCCACCTCCTGTCATCTGTAACATTGATGCAGGAACAGACTACCATGGTGCTGATGAGAAGGGTGACTTTATAGCAGTATAGCAATGTTAGCATGTTGTCAGCAGTACAGTGTAATGATATGCTTGAAGGTGTAGCTGAGCAGGCATGATGCATTTAAGCTATGATTGTCAAGGTAGTAATGTTTACACCAGGGTTAGTTCCAATAGTGTATTGTCCGCCCACGTGCCACTTGGCTGATGTGTGTAGTATTGGCAACATGTGTTAGAGAGTGAACAGTATGTGTGGGATGTGTGTGGCACAGATTTGCAGGTGTACATTTGTGATCATGGTGGAGGTGCACTGTCTGCATGTACATGCATAGTGGACACATGGGCAGGGTGACATGCCCTGTATTACACAGTAACACTCCATAGTTTCTATTGGTGGCCAGTATGCATTGTACTACACACATTTCGGAACTTGACTACACATGTGTGTATGACATAGTTTGACACTGTGCTGTGGGTGATACTGTTACTATCTGTCATTGTTTTGCATTCTGATAGTATACATAACTTCGACAGCCTGACCATAACCAATCGTTAGATGATGTCTTGACAACTGATACACAGATGTAGAGCACACTGTAACATTTGAATCCTTCAGGTACTATACTATGCCAATAACCAGTGGTATTCACCTGCACCCATTACTGAGACCACTCCTGTTTGACATATAGCTCTCTTAGGTACAAGCAATCACAGTAGGCATATGTCCGTCCATGTCTGGTAATGCATACTGTGGCCTATAATACATTCTCCAGATGACACACACATTCTCCACAAGGGTATCACACAGACAGATCCCTGTTGTCAAACCCATGCTGTAAAGCTGTAAGCCAACCAAAGCATAGTCATCCACCTTTACGGAACATAGTATCCCCACAGTCCCTCATGAAGAACAGGTACCGATATGTACATGCAACCAAGTGGTATGTCATCTCTCCTTTCATAATCACATTTCCAAAGGTATTTTTAAATCCCTCGGTGGTTCACATAAGCAATAAGGGGTCTGCATGCATATCCACAAAGGTTGTTGTACACCTATAATGAATAGCCATCATTGACAGACTTTGCTGCGTTTCAACATGTCTGACATATACCTCGGCCATAAACCCTCACTCACACAATTCTATAGAAACTGTAATGAGTGTGTGTAACACAGTTGACCTAGGCCAGGGATCACTGCAGTGGCCGGCCTTGTCACAAGCATGCAGATGTGACCTAAGGTCTGGAAAGCAGCAGCACACTCTGGAAAAGATGACAGATGTGTTCTTGGAGAAAGCAGGGTTCCCACACATGCAATAATTGAGGTCACATGTATGTATATGTATTTGCCACACAGCTACCTCACATGTGCAGTGCACTTACTGTTGTCATACTGATATGTCATACAGTAGTAAAAGCAAAACCCACAACACATTGACCAACAGTGTCACACACACATCAAGTGCCGGATTCAAACCCCTACCTAACTGGTTTACGATACTACAGGAGTACGCATTTACACAATGCGCTATACACATTGCTGTGAGTTTTCTTTTCCACAGGTATATTTGTAGGATGGTGACATCATCAGACCTGACAAAGATTAGTATACCACTTTTAAGGTGTTTGATTGAGTACTCTCCAAAAAAGATGCTCCTCTCCAAGGAGATCACACACAAACAGACACACACTTGTCAAGTGCAGGATTCAAACCCCCACCTAACTATTTTATGACACTACAGGAATACACATTTAAATGATGTGTTATACACATCACTGTGAGCTTGCTTTTCCACAGGTATATTTGTAGGATGGTGACATCATCAGACCTGACAAAGATTAGTATACCACTTTTAAGATGCTTGAGTACTCTCCAAAAAGGTTGCTCTTTTCCAAGGAAATCACACACAAACAGACACACACTTGTCAAGTGCAGGATTCCAACCCCTACTTAACTGGCTTATGACATTACAGGAGTAGGTATTTACACAACACGCAATACACATTACTGTGAGATCTTTTTTTCAGACCTGACAAAGATTAGTATACCACTTTTATAGTGTTTGAGTACTCTCCAGAAAGGCTGCTCCTCTATAAAGAGATCACACACAAACAGACACACACTTGTCAACTGCAAGGTTCAAACCCCTACCTAACTGATCTATGATACTACAGGTGTACGCATTTACACAACATGTGACATACATTACTGTGAATTCACTTTTCCACAGGTATATTTGTAGGATGGTGACATCATCAGACTTGACCAAGATTAGTATACCAGTTTTAAGGTGTTTTACTACTCTCCAAAAGGGCTGCTCTTCTCCAGAGCGATCACACACAAACAGATACGCACACACTTGTCAAGTGCAGGATTCAAACCCCTACTGAACTGGTCTATGACACTACAGGTGTATGGATTGACACAACGCGCTTTACTCATTACTGTGAGTTTGATTTTCCACAGGTATATTTGTAGGATGGTGACATAATCAGACTAGACAAAGTGGGTTACATTAGGTGACATTGGGTGGGCTACATAAAAGGAATGTCTAAACACTTTTGCCATTTGATCATCAAAGGAGAGTTTACTATCTAACTGTGTCCCCAGGGCCTTCATGACTTTCTCCATACATACTGGAGTACCACCTATGTGGTAATTTGTTTGCACTTTGTTTTAGCCAAAGGGGATGACTATGCATTCTTTGGCATTCTTATTGAAGCATTGTTTTGACACCAGGTATCTGTCTCTGTAAGCCCCTTCTGGAGGATGTGTGTGTCAGCCATATAGTCGATTATGGACCACAGTTATCAGTCATCTGCAAACCTGTTCAGCCATACTCCTCCCGTGTTTGCCTGTACCTCTGAGCAGTGTCTACTGAACAGGTGGGGTCCCAGGACCAAGACCTGTGGGATGCCATTTGTGACTGTCTTAGAGTCGGACATGGCACATGCAACTCAGAACATGTGTGTTTGATCTGTGAGTCACTTGGCCACACATCCTGTGACATAGCTGTTAATGTTCAAGCTGGTAAGCGTGTCCATGATGATAGAGTGGGGAATGGTGTAAAAAGTCCTTAGTGGGATCCAGGTGAGCTATGTGGACTAGTTTCACTTCCATCTATGTCCTTGGTAACTGTTTGAAGTAAGGCAACTATGTTTAAGAGGCAGAATCTGCCTTTAACAAGGCGAAGTTGTGTAGAGTCCAATGTCTGGAGGTCCCCAATGTCTCTGTCTATGGGTTCCATGACAATTTGCTCAATAGCTTTGTAGACCAGGCTGAGTAGACATATAGGGCAATGGTCTCCAGGTTCTGTTGTGGCACCCCCTTTGTGGAGCTGGATGACTGTTAGTGTATGCCATTCTTTGGGTACATACCCTGTGGTAAGAATGAGTCTGGGCGGTGAATGTAGGTGAGGGTGTAGTTCCTTTTGGGCCTAGTGTAAGACACAGCCTGGGAAACCATCCAGTCCCATTGATGCTGTGTTCTTGGCTTTGGAGAGGGCTGTCTTTACCTGCATGTCCATGAAGTCTGGGGCTCTGCATCCTTCTGTGATGGACACAGGCCCTTTTGTGGGTGATGGGGGGAAGTTTACACTGAACTTGTCCCCCAGGATGTGGGCAATGAAAGTTGGTTCAGTGTGTTTCTTGCCATTTGTCAGTAGCTGACAGCATATTTGGAAGTTGACACCTACATGTCTGGTATAGCTACCGCAGGCTTTGTGGTTGTTATTCTTACAGTCCTTGGCAATTTGTCTTTTGAAACTGTGCTTGAATTATTTTATGAGTGATCATTGTTTCTTCCTAATAATGATCAGTGATGCCTTTCCTTTAGTGAAGTTGGCTCTATCAGGTGTTAGTTTCCTCCTTCTGTTGTCTAGCTTATTTATGGGCAATGACCACCAGATTGTTTTCTTATTTTTGTAGGAGTGCATCTTGGTTTTATTTGTGATGTTTCGATCCATGCATCCCTGTAGATGCTCATAGGATGAACTTGTAACTGATTCGGCAGATTGTATACCATTATCCTATAGCAAGAGGGCTTTGGAACTTTCCACTTTGGTCTTGGGACGTGTGCAGTTTGCTTTTGAAAATGTTTTCACAGCGGTTTCATTGACCGGGTGGGGGGGGAATGTGGATGTCCAGTGTGATTACTTTATGATCTGATATTACCAGTGAGGGTTTTATCTCTGTTGTGGAACACTGGTACCCCATGTTGGTGATGATCATGTCCAGTATGATGTCACCTCTAGTGGGCATGATGACCAGCTGTTCCAGGGTGTTAGAGCTTTTAAACTCTAGGAAACATTGGGCAAAGGACGTTGTACATAAGTAATTCTCCCACTCAGTGTTTGGGTAGTTGTAATCACCTCATATAATAGTGTTTGATAGGACCTTTATATTTTCCACTGTTCTCAGGAATATTGAGTGATGTTCCTGTGACAAGGTAGGTGATCTGTAGCAGGCTACAATCTGATGAGCAGCTTTGCCCAATGTTAGTTGCACTTGCATGGTCTCCAAGGCCTCATGCTGTGCCACTAACCTGAAGGTGTGGGCATCCATAAGGTAAATGGGTACACCCCTTCCTTTTGTATTTCACTCATGGTTTTGGGTCCAAAGGTCAGAGGGATTGTGAGTGTTTTATGTGAAGCATGTCCAACAGCTCTGCATTTAACATAGCTTTGTATGTTAGACAGTGAACACATCTGAGTAGGTGATACGCAAGGGAGTACAGATGGAGCATTTTGAGATGGTCTGTGTATGGCATGTATTTCAGGCTGCTAATGCTCTTTGTGAGGTATTGCTGCAGGCTTTCCAGTTGTTGTAGTTGTCTTGTGAGGTACATAGCAAAAGTGGCGTTGTACTCAATTATAGTTCTAGTGAGTGATGAGTAGTGGGGAACAATGTCCTCTTCTATTCTGCATGAGACACATTTTGTGATGAGGTGTGCCACATAGCAGGGTTTCCTGACTACTGTGAGGGTGTGATTATCACAGTTGTGTCCAGTGTCCACCTGTGACCCAAGGTCTCTTGCCACACTTTCAGTGTTAAGTATACTACCGCCTATGTTGTAGTTCTTGGCTACAAAGTTTTTAACAAACGGGGTGACAATGCACCTTTTGGCATTGAGCTAGAGCCAATGGCTTTGACAACAGCCATCTGTCTCAGTGAGGCCCTTTTGTAGGATGTCCACATCTTTAGTGTTTACAATTATGGCTCCTAGTTTGCAGTCCTCTGGAAACTTCAGTAGCCACAGACCTTCCATGTTAAAGTTTACTTCAGGGAAGTAGATACTAAACAGGACAAGACACAGGACTGGACCTTGTTGTACTGCACTCATCACTGGTCCAAAGTCATACTTGGAGTCTGCTACTTTCACAGTGTGTGTTCTGTCAGTAAGCCTGTTGGCAACCCATCTTGTGACATAGCAATTTATACCTCGTTTAGTGGGTTTATCTATATTTCCAGAGTGTGGGGTGGTGTTGTAAGCCGTGGCAGGATCAACATAGGCTGTGTGAACCACCTTGCCCTTGTCAACGGTTCTGTTGACTGCTTCAATGTCATCTATCAGGTTTAAGAGACATGATCTGCATTTTACAAACCCAACATGATTGTGGTCCAGGGTTTGGGGATTACAAATGTAATTTTTTATATGTTGTATGATGATACATTCCATGGCCTTGAAATGTGGGCTTGTCAGGCTAATGGGGTGCTAGTTCCTGGGGTCCATGGTGTCTCCACCCTTGTGTAGTGGGATAACCGTCACTGTGCACCATTCAACAGGCACAAAGCATGAGGTGAGGTTATGACTGCACATGGTACGTCAGTGTGGTGCATGTTCATTCTGTGGTTTGTGTGGAACACAGCCTGTGAAGTTATCTGGTCCCATGGCTGCTGTGATACTAGCTTTGGAGAGTGTTTTTTTACCTGTGCAGCCGTGATGACAGCAACTTTGCAGTCTTCCATTATAGAGATGTGCTCTTTCATGGGTGAGAGGGTGGTACAGTTAACACTGATCCTATCTGCCAGGATGTTGGCAATATCAGTTGGGTCTGTATATTTAGTGCCATTGAGCTGTAACTCAGAACAGATCTGAGTGTAGCCATGACATGGACCTGTCTGTTGGGCAGAGATCTCCTGAGTAGACAGTATGCAACAGAGTACAGATTGGGTTACATTCAGTCTTGTTGCATGGGGCAACTGTTTGAGGCCAGTAATCCTCTTGTTAGGGTACTTCAGTGGTCTTTCTGGCTGCTGAATGTGCCTAGTCAGATTCATCGCATGTGTGTCGTGGTACTCTCTGATGGGTCTGATGACTGATGAGTACTGGGAACCTCCTTCGACCTACATGCACAGACCTTGGCAGTTTGTGTGAACACAGCATGATTTTCTGACAACTTTGTGAATGTAAAAAAATGACACCAAAAGAACTGAACTGAGTCAATAAATCCAACCACAGGACCACCATAGTAACTTTGTTAAGCGCTTTCACTCACTTTAATACACATGAGCTTCATCAGAACAAACATTACATTCATTACAAACTGCTTAAATACCACTTGATATCAAATCACATGACTTTCCATTTAGTTTAGTCTAGTTTATGTGAGTTTTAACTATTGTGTTTGCGTGACTAGTTTATGTGAGTTTTAGCTTTGTGAATGTGTTTCTGGAAGTAAATATGTCTATCCACATTTGTCCATAGATCTCTTATTATCACCTCCGTATTTGGCATGTGTGTGAGCATGCCCAGTATGACCTTTCAGTGTGATGCCGAATGAAATCCATTACATTTGTTGGAGTGTGTGAGCACGCCCATTATAGACATTTATACAATATGTGTATGGAAAATCAAGTTGTATTTTTACAGCAGGCCTCACCTTTGTGTCATAGATCAACAGGGATCATTCTGTGCCTGCAGGGCTTCCATGAGACACTTTGCATAGACTTATCAACATTTCTACATAGAGGGGGACAGCTGTTCTTTATACATTTCTACCCAGGGGCACAATTGATTGTTACTGTGGGTGTACATAGGATGAGGGGTTCACCTGACACTTATACACATTTGCTATACCTGCACTACTATGTACGGTACACCATTTCAGTCTGTACTGTTGCCTATCGTACTGGCTTGAGGCATACTACTGTACTACACTTCTTAGAATCCAATGCCACATATATTAGATTGCAACTTCATAGCCTACACAACCCACATCACACCCCCTGGCCTGATGTTCTCTGTCTGCATAGGCCTGTGAGGGAGGTTACCCATATGCATCTTTAGGGGCATGTTACAGCATTTATTTGTGTTTGCATTACTGTACAATTGTCCTGCTGTGTCTGTGCTACTGAAATGCTATCATGGCTTAGTGTTTCAGTACTGTGACTATAGTGCACAGTATCCTGGGTTTGAGCTCTGTCACTGCTTTTTATTTTCATGCTGGGAAGACCAGACTGCTTAAGTGGGCATCGCATACGATCTGGCAGTTGAAAGAGTGGAAGCCCTTGTGGTTGATGTAAGCCCTACCCTGCTCACCGACTGGTGCTTTTATGTGTATGTGCATGCAGTCAATTGCACCCACTACCTCAGGGTATTCCGCTATTTGCTGGAAGAGATGCATATTGCTGGCCAATACCTCACGGTAATTGGGGAAGTATACATGATCACCGACATGTGCTGACATGGCATTCAGGAACTGGTGCAGTACCCTGGATGCTGATGCCTGTGATATCCCCATCATATCACCAGTTGGTCTCTGTAAGGTACCTGTTGCTAGTATTCTTAGGCCAACACATACCTTGGTTTCCACTTGGATGGGTTCCACTCTGCTGGTTCTGTGTGTGTGCAGAGCTCAACAATTTTCTGCAGGAGGTCTCTATCCACTCTATAGTGCTCCACTATCTCCAGCTCATGTAGCCCCTGGTAGGTTACCCTGGGTCTGTACACTCTTCTCTGTCTCCTCACTGTGGGTTGCTCAGCAGCATTCACATTGGCACCACCCTCAGCATCTTGCACATGTTGCCTTATAATAGCAATGGCAGCCTCTAACATTTTTTTGTCTCAGTTGAGCTTTTTAAGTTTTCACTTCTCTTTGTAGATTGCAGTGTTGCAGTGTTTCTGAGAAAAACATGGGGTAATGTTGTTTGCAGAGTTTTAAGTGCTGGGCTGGGCTAGTGTACTGCCTGTAATTGGCTGATTGTGATTGATTTCACCTGGCAGGTCTGCTAGTTCTCCTTGCTTAACTTCCTACCACTTCTTTTCCTTCCTTTTCCCTTTCTGTTTCCACAGGGGGCAGTGACGCGCAAACAAGCGCAAACAAGCCACATGCATGCACACAGGCTTACACAGGCTTACATGGGCTTACACAGGCTTAGGTTGGTGCACATGCATGCACACAGGCTTAGACAGCCTTACACAGGCTTACAAGGATGCACACACACACACACACACACACACACACACACACACACACACACACACACACACACACACACACACACACACACACAGGCATAGATGGGTTTACAGGCACGCACACACGTGCACACAGTGTAAGCATCTTTGCAAGAAACTTTGGTGATATCCAAGGCATACACCTTCAGTTTCTGAGTTTCAGTTAAGACAACTGTAGACACTCCTCTTCCAGTCCTGAGTCACTTACAGCAAACACATGCCACTCTGCTCCAATAAGCTTACAGTCTTTAATACATACCCCCTCATGATGTCACCTATTTTCTACTCTGTTACTCCCCTAATCCTACTCTTATACTCTAGGGACATGGTTCACATGGCAGGCAAAGTTGGGATTCACTATTCTTATCCTCATTTGCATAGGATTGCCTAGTAATGCTTGGTTACATCTCTCAGACTGAGCTTCCCCCCTTAGCAACCACTACTCAGTAGCCATGCTGTCTTCAGCCTGCCATTCACCTGCATGGCAGATGAATATTTTTCATAAAATGCCTATTTTTGGCTTTTATTTATTTTTTCTGGTTTTTAGAGTGCCGCACGTTTGCGCGGCACTGTGCTACGCTTAAACATCGGAGATCGGGAAAAAAATTATTTTTTATTATTTTGCAACGGATAAAAATGTCAATGGCCTTATATTTGGCCATTGGCATGCTTCCTCAACTTGATGCATCCTTTATTTGGAGCTGTCATAGCTCTGTTTTGCTATTTGCAGAATGGTACTCCGTTACCAACGGAGTACATTTCTGCAAATAACACTACTCTTACTCCGACAGGTTAGTGTTTCCTGGATCGCAAATTTGCATAGCTTTCATCAGCAAATGAGGTAATTTGCATAACATAACACTGTCCGTGCAAGGGTAGTCTTAGGAGCTCTCATGTACGCCCCTGCCGGCTGTTTCTGGATCGCTCAGCAGACATATTGGCTGTCTGGAGTCTTACTCTACTCTTAGACTCCGTGCAAGCCTTCGTGAATCTGGCCCTTGGTTTTTCAGAAACAAATAAAGGTTAAATTACTTAAAGAAGTGGAAATACTTAACAAGGACATTTTGGAAGATTTACTATTTCCTCAGATTTAGGAATTGTATTCCAAAGTCCTTGAGAGGGTTGAAAAAAAGTGTAACATACAATTTCAGAAAAAGAAAAGGAAACTTAATAGGGATGTTCAACAATATAAATCCAATACAGTATACCCCACAGACAGGCTTTTTATTGATAGTTATGGTCAAGAAAATGTGCCAGAGAGTTTCAATTTTCAAAGAGGTGGAGGTTTTTCAGATGGTTATTCAGAGGTTACTTGGAATACCACTCCCTTTGAGCAACCATTTAATGAAGGTTTTCATGTAGAAGAGGATTTTCCCACCCTAAGATGCTTGGAAAGAATAGCGAACAGACAACTTGGAGTCCAACAATATTACAATTATGATTACCTTGCCCACAGGGGTTCATACCACAAGGGAAGAGGCAGGGGCAGGTATTAGATGGGAATTCCTTCCATTCTGATATCATCTGTACCTCTGAAGGATTTAATATTTACAACTATATAGACAGTGTTATTTCTGAAGAATATTTCTCACTTTTTTCTAAAGGGTTTAAATTTGTTCTTGCTAAGACATAAGATATAGCGGAAGTATTACTTGATATTCACCTGTTTACTAGGAAAATTAATTTTTGATTGCTGTTTCCTAGAAACAATACTGGTAATATTGAGCATAAATCTATGTCTTTGAGAAAAAATAGTGTGTTCAACCCTCCCTTGCACCCTTTGGTAGCTAGTTTTGAGAATGTGGTTAAACAAGAGTTGTACCAACTTTGGGCTAATAACAAGAAGTTCTACTTTAATTTGAGTTCTAAAGAGAAAGAACTACTTTTTTCTTTAAAACATGACAGAAGTATCCGCATAATGACCCCAGACAAGGGAGGGGGGTGTAATTTTCAACAGTGAAGACTATAAAAATCTTATTCAAGGTATTTTGTTTCAGGAGGAAAGCTGTTTGCAGGTATCCAAGAATCAGATTAATATTTCCTACCGGTGTATTGATGGGTTTTTGGAAGAATATTTACTATAACAAAGGATCAGTCAGAAAGTTTACTCTTTTTTATTAAATAATTTTCCCAAGGTACCAAGTATGTTTGGCATACCTAAGATCCACAAAGATGCTTGGTCACCCCCATTTAGGCCTATTGTGGCAGCAGGGGGTCTAAAACACACAATTTGGCAGTCTTTGTGGATCAGATGGTTAAGCATGTAGTTGAGAGTATGACACATCATGTGAAAGATTCTTGGGACTTTCTGGGACAGATTAAGCAAGATTTATGGAATCCTGATCTGATTTTTTTTGACAATAGATGTACAAGATTTATTCTCCTGTATTCCTAGAGAGGAAGGTTTGGATTATTTTGAAAAAAATGCTGTTTGATCATTCTAGTTTATCTCCAGAGTGTGTACAGCTTGTTTGTGAAATTATGGCCTTGATTTTAGATAACAACTATATTTTTTTGAAGAGCAATATTTCCAACAAACCAAAGGAGTTGCTATGGGGGCAGCTTGTGCCCCCGTTTATGCAAACCTTGTTTTATTAGGGTGGGAGAAAGAGTTTATTTTTGAAAGTAGGTTTCATCGATATTTTTATTTTATGGAAGGATACCAAGGAGAGTATTGCTGGTTTTGTTGAATATCTAAATGGCACTACCCATTATTTGAAATTTACCTATGAGTGTAATGAGAAAGAAATTCACTATCTTGATACCACCATCATTAAATATGTGTGTTGTTTTATATCCAAGGTGTATAGAAAGAAAACTTTTTGTAATTCCTACCTCCATTTCCAAAGTCACCACCCACTATACCAGAAAAAAAAAGTATTGTCAAGGGACAGGCAATCAGAATTTCTAGAATGACTTCCCATCTTGAGGATGTCATTAAGGAATATAGTGACCTGAGGAACATGTTTCTGGAGAGAGATTATCCACTAGAATTTGTAGAGGGTATTTTACAAGAGGTTTTGAGACAGTGGGGTTCTAAATATGAACCTCTACTAGGTAGATGTCTTTCTAAAACCAAAAATTCTGAAACAACAGAGAGTTCTACCTATAACTTCTCCCAGGCATGTGTGGTGCAATATAGTACACATTATAATGACATCAGAAATATACTTTGTAAGAACTGGAACATTTTTAGGGGTGACCCTAATATTTTACAAGCAGTGGGTGAACAGACTATTTTTTGTACTAAAGTGGGCCGCAACTTGAAACTTACCTTGGAGAGTAACATGAACAATAGTAGTGAAAAAATTAATGAATTCACCAAAGCCTGTGGTTGTTGTACACAGTGTAGATATATACTATCGGCTGCTAGTTTGAAACTTGATAGTATCAACCAGGACACAGTGTTTTTCAAAAAAGGTAACTGTCAGACTAGCAAAATAGTTTATCTGGCAAAGTGTAATTCCTGCCCGGGGTTTTATGTTGGGAAAACTGAGTGGGCTCTCAGGTCCAGGATATATGAACACTTATATGACATTAAGAATTCAAAAGAAACCAATGCTTTATTTAGGCATAATAAAATATGTGTTAATTTCTCTGGATTTAAGTTTGGGATATTAGATACCACTGAAATAAATCCCAGGGGTGGCAACTGGAAAAACACTTTAAACAAGAGGGAACTGATGTGGCAGCTACATTTGGCAGCTAATCTGTGTCCAGGATTAAATTATTTTATATCTATCTTGCCTGCTTTAAAAGAAAGAGCAGAAAGGGTTTAATTTTATATAATTTCTTTACAGAAATGTATTTTATTGTATTTTAGTGTTTATAGTGTATCCCTTTAAGGTATTAATTTATTCAAGAAATCTTTTGTTTGACTGCTGGGATTCCTCATCTATCCTGTGACAGTGTAATATATTTAAATCCACGTGACTGTATATTGTTCTGAGGAAGTCAATGTTACTTTGATGAAAGCGCTTAACCTGAAAAATAAACTTGTATCTACTAGTCCTACTGGTGAATTTGTGGTTTTTAGTTTTTATTTTCACCAGTTTGCTACAATTATTTGGTTTTAATAGCGATAGTAGTTGTCTAGTCAACAGATGGCCATACCCCACTTCAGGATGGATTCCTACATTGAACACACAGGTTCACAGGTATATACATCGTAACTGCCAGCATCCATGTCGATGTCCGCATTCCTAGAAGGTCATATTGACAGTCTTGAAAGGTGTACTGATTGTGGCGCGGCTCGTATCTATGTATTATTGTAATAGTGGTCCGTAGATAGGCAGTTGTCCTGATCCCACCACTGGCATGTGTTTGTCTCCATCTGCCTGGGGACAGAAATATATTTTTAGACTGCTCACACTCCATACAATCCCTATCACTGTCATTGCCAATGCTGATGATGTCACCCACTTAGAAGTACACCTCTGGGAGTGCTGTGTCCCAGCAATCTCAGTAGTGCGTTCTATAACAGCATAATGTTGTAGTGTGATAAGGTAGTTAGGTCGGTGTTCCAATCCCAGCCATGCCAGCTGTGTGTGCATCTCCGTCTGCCTGGGGACAGAATAATGCTTTTAGACTGGTCACACTCCATACAATCCCTATCACTGACTTTGCCATTGCTGATGATGTCACCCATCTAGAAGTACACCTCTGGGAGTGTCGCATCCCAGTAATCTCGGCAACTGGTTCTGTGATTGCATAATGCTGTAGTGTAATAAGGTAGTTAGGTCAGTGTTCTAATCCCAGCCATACCAACTGTGTGTGTGTGTGTGTGAGTCTCTGTCTTTCTTGAGACAGAATAATGCTTTTAGACTGCTCACACTCCATACAATCCCTATCGCCGACTTTGCCATTGCTGATGATGTCACCCACCTAGAAGTACACCTCTGGGAGTGTTGCATCCCAGTAATCTCGGTAACTGGTTCTGTGATTGCATAATGCTGTAGTGTAATAAGGTAGTTAGGTCAGTGTTCTAATGCCAGCCATACCAACTGTGAGCGTGTGTGTGTGTGAGTCTCTGTCTTTCTGGAGACAGAATAATGCTTTTAGACTGCTCACACTCCATACAATCCCTATCACCGACTTTGCCATTGCTGATGATGTCACCCAACTAGAAGTACACCTCTGGGAGTGCTGTGTTCTAGTAATCTCGCTAGCGCGTTCTGTAACTGCGTAATGCTGTAGTGTGATAAGGTAGTTAGTTCAGTGTTCTAATCCCAGCCAAGTGTGTGTGTCTCCATCTGCCTGGGTACAGAGCTAATGCTTTTAGAATGCTCACACTCCATACAATCCTTATTGCCAACTTTGCCATTGCTGATGATGTCACCCACCTAGAAGTACACCTCTGGGAGTGCTATGTTCCAGTAATTTCGGTAACGCGTTCTGTAACTGCATAATGTTGTAGTGTGATAAGGTAATTAGGTTGGTGTTCTAATCCCAGCCATGCCAACTGTGTGTGTCTCTGTCTGCCTGGGGACAACATAATGCTTTTAGATTGCTCACACTCCATACAATCCCTATCGCCGACTTTGCCATTGCTGATGTCACCCACCTAGAAGTACACCTCTGGGAGTGCTGTATCTCAGTAATCTCAGTAGTGCATTCTATAACTGTGTAATGCTGTAGTGTGTAAGGTAGTTAGGTCAGTGTTCTAATCATAGCCATGCCAACTGTGTGTGTCTGTCTCCGTCTGCCTCGGGAGAGAATAATACTTTTAGAATGCTCACACTCCATACAATCCCTATCATCGACTTTGCCATTGTTGATGATGTCACCCACCTAAAAGTACACCTCTAGGAGTGTTGTGGCCCAGTAATCTCGGTAACGCATTCTGTAACTGCGTAATGCTGTAGTGTGATAAGGTAGTTAGGTCGGTGTTCTAATCCCAGCCATGCCAACTGTGTGTGTGTATCTCTGTCTGCCTGGGGACAGAATAACACTTTTAGACTGCTCACACTCCATACAATCCCTATCGCTGACTTTGCCATTGCTGATGATGTCACCCACCTGAAGTACACCTCTGGGAGTATTGCACCCTAGTAATCGTGGTAGCGCATTCTGTAATTGCATAATGCTGTAGTGTGATAGAGTAAACAGGTAGGTGTTCTATTCGAAGGCATGACAGGTGTGTGTGTTTGGCAGTCATATCCTATGTGTTGGTGTCTGTGAGTGACTAGCTACTAGATGTGTTGAGGAGCATGTTTTGTTGTTTTCCTATATAGTGGCCATAAATGTCACAATCGGCAAAGAGACTGGGTTGGCAAGACATACACATACATTCGGCAATAGGTCTGGTGAGTAATGTCAGCAGCCCTAATCTTACTCTTAATACAGTCTGAACCCGTGTGATGCACAGAAACACACTTGCCTTGATATTAATATCAGTGCGTAATGCAGGAGGCGCATGTGGTTTCCTTTTCATTCTTGTCTAATGCTTTGGTGTCACGTGGTCCGGTGTTGAGATATATATTCTATATCTACGTATGTGTGTGTATATGTCTATGTGTGTATATATATATATATATATATATATATATATATATATATATATATATATATATATATATGTGGACATTAGCACACATAAATCTACATGATGGAATACATGTCCTATACTGTTGAATGCCTGTGCTGGATGATCTGTACGTGATAACCTCAGATGTATATTTATCTTTCATGGCTTAGTGGTAAAGCACATCGTCTGTGGTGTGCAGGGTCCTGGTTTCGAGCCATGCAAAGGCCAGATATTTTGTTGCTGGGAAGAACAAGGGACATTGAATACGGTGATATTAAGGTGTTTTTAACCAGTTGTGTGCGGGTCTGACCGACAGTAAGCAGTGGTTATTTTTGGGGAGGCTCAATATGGGTCATGTAACTATGCATTAGAAGACAATACTATGCAAACAAGGTGGAAAATATTGAATCCCATTTATCCCCAGGGTGTGGTGCAGGTCCAAGAGTGTATGTGTATAGATAGCCGGGTGCAGGACTCGAAAATAGGTGAAAGCATGGGGGGGGGGTCAGGCATACTGTAAGTAGATTGGAGCCCTGTGTCTCGGGATTGCTCCTGGCTTAGCATGCCTAAGCTAGGGGTGTGTCTACACCTGCCTAGTGCAATTGGGAGGGACAACAGCAGTAGGAGAGTAGTCAAGGTGAACAAGCCTGGAAAACAGGTGACAGTTATCACAATCAGCAGATTACAGGCCCAGCAGACCAGCCCGGCCCAGAACACTATGATAAAGTGAGCAAGCACCATCCCCTCAGGTTTTTCCACACTCTACACCACCGGTGTATACATACGGGGAAATTTTACCTAACAATCCAACAAAATGAGAGGGGCTGCAGCAGGCAACATAGACCAACATGTGCAGGAGGCTGAGGGTGATGAGGATGTGAATGCTGCCGAACAGCCCTCAGTGAGGAGACAGAGAAGACTGCACAGACCCAGGGTAACATACCAGGGGCTACATGAGCTGGAGATAGTGGAGCTCTATGGGGTGGACAGAGACCTCCTACAGCAGATTGTTGAGCTGTGCCAGCCACACCTGACACATCGAACAGGCCGAGGGGAACCCATCCCAGTGGATACCAGGTATGTGTAGGCCTAGGTATACTAGCCACAGGTACCTCCCAAAGCACAGCTGGGGATATCATGGGGATCTCACAGGCATCTGCATCCAGGGTATTCCACCAGTTCCTGGATGCCATGTCACCACATGCCAGTGAGCACGTACATTTCCTCAACACACGTGAGGTATTGACCAGCAATATGCGTCTCTTCCCCCAAATGGCAGACTACCCTGAGGTAGGAGGTGCTATAGCCTGCACGCACATACGCATCAAAGCACCACCCAGTGAGCAGGGTAGGGCCTACATTAACTGCAGGGGCATCCCCTCCATCAACTGCCAGGTCGTATGCGATGCCCAGGGCATTATACTGAATGTGTGTGCTGGCTGCCCTGGAAGCTATGACGATTCTGATATACTGCATCTGACACAGTTGTATCACAGCTCTGCCAATATGGACATCCCCTATGGTCACCTAGTGGGGGATGCTGGGTACCCACTGAAGCCGTGGCTAATGACACCCATCAGAAATGCACACACACCTGAACAATGATGCCATAATGAGGCACACGCACAGGCCAGACATATAATAGAGTGTGTGTTTGGGATGCTCAGGTCATGGTTCCGGTGTCTGGACACATCCTGTGGAGCCTTGCATTATTCACCAGCTACATGCACCCATATTGTTATGGTATGTACTATGCTACACAATATGATCCTGCGGAAACAGCTACAGTAGCAACAGCATGGTGCAGGGCCACACAGTCCCCCACCAATGCCAAGGTCTGTACAGGCACAGAGTGACTCAGAGGAGGAACAACCTGAGCTGGACCCAGTAGGCGGAAGGAGGCATACCCAGTATGACCTGGTCTTGGCAAAGAGGCAATGCATAGCATATGCACTGACTCAGTAGGGACCCAGGGAATGTCACCCTCTCTGACTCGCACAGACAGTAAAAGGGATGCCAAACATGACACTACCTGTGCTCAGCCATGTATAGGAAGTGCACTATGTGCATCCGACATAGGCAGCCCTCCAGCACCATCCTCATGTCTGGCACACCCTCAAGGTAAGTCAATTAACCTACCAATTGGCAGTTGTATTAGAATGTGTTGGTACCTGTAGCTATCGTATGTATGTGAGCATGCAAGGGAATTTGGTGGCCGAATGTTAAGGCAGCAGACAGTAGACGTCCATAGTGGTACCATGACATCTGTAGCACATACCATAGTAGCCAGAGCCAGTAGTACACAGGGTGTCATAACCCACTGCAGGTAATGGGCTGAGCATCATGTGTGTCCATACAGCCCACACAAGTCTCAACCAGCTGGACAGGTATAGACTAACACAGACAAATGCTGTACTATGGCCTCTGAATATGCCCTATGGATGACCCCCCACAGACCCACACAGACAGACTACAGCAGGCCAGGCAGTTGGATGTAGGTTGTGAAGGCTAGGATGTCTGAAACTATTATATTGGTAATTAAAGCTAAGATCTGGAGTACACTGGTATGCCTCTAGCCAGCACAATATGTAGGTCTACACAATGAAATGGAGTGCCTGACATACCAGTACAATTGTAGCAAAAGTGTACAAGTGTCAGGTGTGCCCCCCTTCCAAAGTACACATATTGCAACAGTCAGGTGCGCCCCCCCGGTGCTGTGTAGGAATGTGTATACAGTCGGATGTCCCCCCACGCTGTGCAGAAATGCCACATGACTGATGGATACCCTGCAGACACAGCATGTCACCTGTCAGTGTACAATGCAGAGGTCGGCACCACAGTACTGACTACCTGGACATGTAACAGATGCAATACAGTTGGCCATACTGGGCATGCTCAAACACATGAAGGTATGATGGCAATGTCAGTTGACAACATGCAGAATGGTCATACTGGTCATGCTCACACATGTAAACATAAGACGGCCAGGTCTGTAAACACCAGTGGTCCAAACATATCTGCCAGCACATTGCTATATCGTTGGATGGCTGTGCTGTATGGTATGTGTGTGGTACTGTCTATTGTCTGTATATTTGCCATGGTGTATTGGTAATTCACATTAGCTGTGTGTGCAGGGTGTTGCTACCAACACTTGCAAAGGAAGGTTATTTGTTTGCAGCCAGAGCAAGCTCATTGGATACGGAGGG